>NC_022019.1:22795290-22827881 GCF_000317375.1 Microtus ochrogaster
TGGACGCTGGCTCCCAGTGCTGTGAGGAGGAGCCAGAGTATGAATTCTCTCCCAGGAGAGACTGAGCACCGAAAGTAAAGTAAAATAAAATAAAAAAATAAGATAAGATAAAAGCCCACAATGGGAGGGATGGGTGGTCAGGGGAGCACATTTAAATAAGAATGCTAGTGTTTGGAGGGGCTTCTCTGTGCCCCACGTCCTTTGCACATTTGAGGGGCCAACAGGCCGGAGGGCATGTCTCACTGCCTGCTACTGAGTGTCCCCTTGTCCTGGTCCAGCTGCACTCTGTAGACCAGATGGGAGTGAGTTTGCCCAATTTAGCTGAGAGGGAAGTGCATTAAGCTGGGAACATTCCTTGCATTAGATTTTTACCCTATGTGTGGCACCTTGTAGAAGTCAAGTGGGTTTCCAGAGAAGAGGGGCAAAGGTCAGAAAGAAGCTTTTGCTAAAGTTATTTGCATTTCATCTTCTGTAAGAAGGAGTGCGAGACAGAATATAAGTGGTAAAAGAGAAAACACAACAAAAACAAAACTCTTTATCACAAAGAAATGACAGTCCCAAAGACCTTGTTGGCTTGGTACTCAAAAGAAGTCTGCTCATTTAAAATCAAAACTAAGAGCTTTCTTATAAAAATATACCTCTCTTTAATCCCTGGACCCTTTGTTGATCTCCTGTCTAAATTGTGCTGTAGTCATTAATTTGACTCTCTTGTAAATGCGAGTGTGGGGAACAAAATAATGAATGGTCCCATTCATGTCAGTTAAAAGTTAAAGTGTCTCTCTGTCACAGAGGCAATGGTAAGCAGAGGAGAGTCTGCAGGAGCAGGGAGTGAGCGGCTGACTCATGCTGGCCTGGCTGCAAAGTACTCAGCAGCCCCTGACACCAGAGCCATTCCAGAAACAGCCTGGCTCCTTCCAAGCTTGGGGCCCAGTCGCTGGTCCAGCCTTGCTGTGCCTCAAGGAAGTGAGCAGCCTGCTAATCGCTTTCCAATTAGCTGCTGCCTGAACAAGGACACCCAGAGGAATAGTTGGGCCCGGCGACCGCCGAATTCTCCTGACCCAGCAAATGCTGTCATCGGTGCGTTGGATGGTGGCCTTTGCGCCGAAAGCCCCACAGTTGTCAAAGATGCTTGCGGAGGATAGTGTCAGGGCTAACTGCATTCTGAGCTGGTCACCTGACAAAGATGTTGAATGGTCCTGTGAATGACCTTCTGGGCAGTTCGGCCCAGGCTGGTTTCCTAGCACTCGGGATGGACCACAGACACAACCCTCAGAGCAGCATGACTCATGTGCCCTTTCATGTAAGGGACTTCCTACCACCTCCAGCTTATTATCTCGTGATGCGCGGTAGTGGAGCATCAGGCCTCAATGTCCCTGAAATTTATCACGTAGGAGAGAGAGTGAATGTGGATGCCCATCATTGACAGCTGGTTTAGGTCCAGCGGTCTTGGCCTCTTGCCTGATGTCTTCTCACCAATCTTGGTTTTCCACCTCCAGCCACAGTATAAGTCTTCTGCTTTCAGCCCAGGCTGCTGAACTTGGCAGGAGCTTGACTATAAAGTGACTTAGGATGCAGCCTTTGCAGTGATGGATGAGGAGGGCTGGACATTGTGTCTCGGACCGAGTACCCATCCCTACCTGTTTGCTCTTCGAGCAAGAGATCCTGTCTCATGTAGTCAGTCATTCTTGCTCTGGCTTGTTTCCCAAACAACCTTCCTCCTGGTATCCCTTCCCCGAAGCTGTGGCTTGCTTCTTGCTCTTCTGAAAGCTATTTTCTATGATAAGCAGACTTTCTGCCCGCCAAAGACTTGTTCATTAAAACACATCCCCCCCCCACACACACACACACCTAGTCCTCTCTTGGTCCTAAGTGAAATGCTCATTTGATTACACTGCATGTTCCAGAACTTGGCACTGGAAGAAACTTCCATCTGACTTTCCAAGTTTCCTCCGTCCTAAGGAAGAGGTCTGAGGCTTGAGACTCAGGCAGTCCAGCCATTTCCCTGGCTCTTGTGGACCCGCTCCTCATTTTCTGTTTTACTGGGGCCATGTGCCTCCACATGGCTTCCGTCAAGCTTCTTGTACTGATTGGAGTGTGTGTCCTTTTCTTCCCTTATTTCTTCAAGTCAACCACCTCGTTCTTTTTCCACCTCCTCAGAGCCCTCCCCGACAGCCTTGTAATAGAGATGTCTTTTGTAAATCTGCCGTGTCCCGCTGTTGACACACAAGCATATATGACACTTCTGATAGTCACCTTTTTATACCACAAGCCACATCTCCAGAGAGTTAACTTTTTACGTGTGTATGCCTTCCTCAAGGGTGTCCAGCCTTTTGAGATTAGAAACTTCTGGACCCTTTCAAAAACATATAATTATCATCGATCCTGTCTAACATTTAAGTTCTTGAGATTATTTGCTCAACTGAAAAAGTCTTAATTAATCACAGATGAATATTGTGAGTTGCTAGGGAGCTTGGTTTTTTGTTGTTGTTGTTGATCTCCCAGCTGTGAGTCCTCTAAACACACCGTAAGACCTGAGTTCTTCTTCGTTTTCACTTCCGGCTGTTGGAGAGGTCCACAGGAAGTTGAATTCTCAAGAAAAACTATTTTAATTAAACACCGCAAGTGAGAAGCCAAAATGAGTCAAAATATTGTCTGTCCCCTCCCATGCCATCTCGATACGTGAGGAAATACAACACCCCAAGGGGAAGTCTGGTTTCTATGGTAGCACTCTCTGCCAAATTGTTCTTTGTCTTTTGTACATGTGAGAAAAGACAAATCGTCTTGAGGCTAGAAAACAAACTGGACTGGCAAGCTTACAAACTTCTTTCATGTTTGCTTATTTTTTTTTGAGTTTTGTAGGGTTTGTGTGTGTGTGTGTGTGTGTGTGTGTGTGTATGTTTTCCCAAAGACAGGGTTTCTCTGTAGCTTTGGAGCCTGTCCTGGAACTAGCTCTTGTAGACCAGAGGTCCACCTGCCTCTGCCTCCCTAGTGCTGGCATTAAAGGTGTGCACCACCACCACCTGGCACCTAGAAACTTCTTTTAGTTGTTTGCATGTTTTCCTGGGACCATCAAAGGGAGTGATTAAGTGGTTAGAGACATTTACTGTTGTTCACCTCTCGTGGTACAGTGAGAACTCACCTCGGGATGCTGCATGCCATACGGTGAGCATCTATTGCTACCGAAGTGCTTTTCATTTTAGGAAATGGTACCCAAAGGATGGTAATTTAAGAAACGTAAGTGGAGGGTGGTAGAAAGATTGAGAACTATTAACTGGAAGGGGAAGCTGGCTGTGACTCGGAACCATCCTCTGCTTTGATTCCCCTGCTCTGTGCAGTCTCCGGGAAGCAGTGTGTCATCCATAGCTGCAGTGGAGCAGATTCATACATATTTACTAGTTGCAAATTAGAAAGTGCAGTCTGGAGAAGGGCTGTGCTCTTTGTCTTTCTGCTTTTCTTCCCCGGCTGATGATTCAGTGCTCTTTACACACCCGGAATCCAGAGGCCGCGTTGGGAACTTGTCATATTCCGTGTATACCAATAAGGTCTTTGTAATTTAAATGGAGTTTTATTTTCCAATTTAGAGGCTTGTAGGGGAGACAGACTGGGGTTTTCTCCATCCTGTGTCAAGGCTTTGATGCAATGATTTATTAGGGTACCAGTCGAGATATTGATCCTGCTAATAGCTTCTGCCTGGCCTCACAATGTTTTACATTTTCCTCGCCTAAAAGACCATATTCCCTTTCTTCTCATCTGATTGACCATAAATGCTTTGGCCTTTCCTCAGTAATTATCTCACTCACCAAAGCAGTGGGTAAAAGTCAAGTATTTATAGACTAATTAGTGAAGTCAACATGTCTAAGTGGAATGTTTCGCATAATAGCAAGAAGTCCCACATAGTCTTGTGAAACCAGCAAAGTTTGCTCCACAGAAAGCGAGGCTGAGAAGACACATGGTTGACGGCACACACGCTCCTGGAGGCAGGTCTCTCCTGTGACTCTGAGGGCTCAGCCAGAGATGCGCTGGGCTAACGCGCTTTTCCTCAGAGCGCTGTTTTCATTTTTATTTTCTGCTGTTGTTCATTTTTTCTTTTTTTTTAACTTATGAAAGCTTTTGGATATTAGCTGGTTCTGACTCTATTTCATATTTGTTCTTTTTTGGATTTTATTGTGTGTGTGTGTGTGTGTGTGTGTGTGTGTGTGTGTGTATGCACACATTTTCCTGAGAAGTATGTGTGCTGTCTGCATGGATGCAGGAGCTTGTGGAATCCAGAAGTGGGTGTCAGATCCCTTAGAACTGGAGATACAGAGGCTTGAAAACAGCCATAGGGGTGCTAGGAACTTACCCCTTCCCCCACCCATTCTCGGCAAAAACATTAAGTGCTCCTAACCTTTGACCTATTTTTTTCAGACCCAAGATTTGTTTTGTTGGCTTTATTATCTCATGATATGAATGGCATCATCAATATCATGATCAATGGTAGGCAGGTCCTATAAAGATACAAGGAAGAGCCATTTATTGCATGTAAAGCTCCTTTGTCTTTAGAAAATGTCTCGAAAGGTAGTAATTCTTGCCTAAGGTGTACTGCACCTGGTTCTGGAAGCAGACAAAGTGCTACATGGATTGAGGAGCTAGGAAGCCTGGTTCAGGGTGTGAAGGAGGTAGCTCAGCAGGGGAGGCACTGATGGCCTGGGTTCAGTCCTTGGGACTCATGAATAGGTGGGAGCAGAGAATTAACTTCTAAAAATTGTTCTCTGAGTTTTACATGTGCCCCCATGGCACATGCATATTGGCATATTGCACACATAATCCATATCATACATATGCATATCACACATACAGACACGATTATATATAATTTAATGTATATTTACCATTAATATACAGTATATTATATATGATGATTTAATTATTATACTATAATCATATCAATTATAATATGTAATTATATTAATATATCATTATATGCTATATAATATATATTATATGTTATATTAAAGGTAAATATATATTATATAATATAAATATATATTAGAGGTAAATATGTATTATATAATGTAATATACTTAGCCTTTATACATACACACTCATATAGATAGATAGATAGATAGATAGATAGATAGATAGATAGATAGATAGATAAAACACCTGGTTTTCAGCTTGTTTTTTAACCATGTTTGGGGGGGCACCAATTTCTTTGTTTTAAAACTAGAGATACAAAAACCACTATGAAAATCAAAGTTGATAATATCTGCAAAATTACTTAGTAAATTATATGGAATTAGAGAGAAGCTACTCTTTTAAAAAGCATTTCCTGTGACTGGAGAAATGCCTCAGAGGTTAAGAACACTGGATGTCCTTCTGGAGTACCCAGGTTCTGGTCCCACCACCCACTCGGCAGCTCACAACTGTCTGTGAGTCCAGTTCCAGGAGATCAGGCACCCACCCTCACATAGGCACACATGCAGGCAGAATACCGACGCACATAAGAAAAACATAACAAATTAAAAATAAAATCAAATTAAAAGTATTTTTAGTGGCATTAAGGTCACTTCTGTGAAGCTTATAGCCCTGAATACTGTTGAGTAACATTGCCCCCATTTGTCCATGTGTCCCCTCTGATCAAGTGGACCCTTTGCATCCTATGTACATTTTCCGAGAGGTGAAAAATCTTACAGGAGTCACAAAGGTAATTGTGAGACCTCTTTGCAAAATGCAGGAATGTTTCAATAGTAGGGCCCACGTGCAATGACTTCTGTGCCCCTCCCATTCAAGTGACATTTGCACACTTGGACAGGTACTGCACGCTTTCTTGAAGTGTGCCAGGTCTAGAATGAGAAACAAAACCAACAGCAAACCTACATGTATGCCTCAAGTGACAATCACCAAGTCTTTCTCGTAATTGTACCTTCTGATTGTTCATTGCCCCGAATGTCTTTAAACCCCCTGCTTCTCATTATTTGCAGGAACTAACAGCTTGCAAAACCAGAAGCCAAAGCAGAATTGAGTCCCAAAAGGGAGATCAAAAGGGGGCCAGACACCGGAAGTGAGCTGGTTCCTAACAAGTGGTGAGTATTCCAGCTTTGGAGACAAGAACCTTACTTTCTGACCTCTCTCGGGGCAGCCAAGGGTCTAGCCCAGGCTGCCTGAAGATTTGTGATTCCCTGCTCCCATCTTCCTGAGTGTGAGTCAGAATAATAGTGACCCTGAATTCACTGGACCCATGTTGTTTTTGCATAGACTGCTCTGTTTCCCTGTTCAGCATGGTTATTACAGCAGGAACCATCCTGTCCTAAACCAAACAGTGCTGCTTACATTCAGTCCTATTGCCATCAATGTCTTCCTTACTGCCCCGTGTGCCTTGCACCCATTTCTAAGTACCAGTGGTGTCATTAGGCTGTCTGCGACTGCCCTCTCTCCCCATCCAATGCTATTTTCTACCCTCTACAGAATATCATAGGCTCCAGGATTAACTTCTCTTCCTAGGAATTCCAGAAATGCCTAGATTTTGGTGATTATGATGATGATGGGGGCGATGGTGATGGTGAATGATTAAATCAAGGCAAAAGATTACATCCCTAAACGAATTCATAATAAAGGTTCTCCTTCCCTGACTAACTGTGTGCCTCTAATGTTGAAAATCTTCAATGTGCTATTTATTTGGCTGAGGTATGGTTTCTTTATCCATTATCTCAGCAGAGCACTGAAACCCTAGTCTTTTTGTGAGGTCAAATATTGGCATGTGTGAGGTCAGGTAGGTCTTAGGCTTGGGTTGGTCCTTCCTCACATAACGGAAGGTTATGACCAGTCATGACCTAGGCAGAAAGTATTATATCATCCTTGTACTATTTATACTATTTATTCCCAGATGTGGCCGTGATCTTACTTGGGCCAATCCTGTAGGCAATAACAATTTCAGTAAATGGGAGGGGGAGGGGAGTTACAGAGGTGAGCTAAAGACAGAAGGAGGGCAAAGGGAAGCCAGAGCTTAACCTTAACCCCCGCCCCCCAAGTCTCTTCTGGCCCTGGGAGTCTGTAAATGAGAAAGAGAAGGGGCAGGGATAAGGGCAAAAGGAAGAGAGAAGGCTCTTTGAATACCGTAAAAGCCTCCAGGCTAATGAATGCATTATGAAGAGTTGTTTATCTCCTAGACTAGAGGTGAGCCTTTTTCTGTGGCTGCTGTGAATTTCAAAAAATGCATCAGCTTGTGGCCTTCCTTGCATGTCCCCTTCAGGACATCAGAGAAGTCTCCCTCAACGAGGCTGAGGCTTTCAATAAATACTTCGGCCTTTTCTTTTTCAGTATTTGCCTCCCTAAGTCAGAACCGGCAAAGAGGGTTGCTGAGAGACCAGAAATCCCTCAGAGTGACAAGGCGAGGGGACTTGGTCTATCCTACAGAGGTTGGAGACTGAGATTTTTCAGCATGGGGGCATGGGATAGAAACAAAGATGGGGATAGAATGGTCAGACAGGCCAGCAAGATGCTCTAATGCAAGGAGGCTCAGAGTAAATTTATTTTCCAAGACCCAGCTTTCTAAGTGTGTGTGTGTGTGTGTGTGTGTGTGGAATTGAAATGCCCCCAGCTTACTGAGTGCCCTTTAACTGGAAATGGCTTCACTCTATGGCTCAGGGACATCTGTGCTGGTCATGCTCCCCTGCTCTGCTGGAGGTAGCCATGGAGAAACCAGCTTAGGGAATCCCCAGCAGGCTGGAACAGCGACTATGCCTTGGGACATTGGGTCTAATTGGAGTTTCTGGAAAGGTGCTGAGTACCCTTCTGCTCTGTGGTCCTTGATCATCAAATGCAGTCATCAGGGACTGCAGTCTCTTAAATCTTGACTATCACAGTTGACTACAGTGCAGTATAACTTTCTACAGAAAAGTGGCTTTGGTGTTTGAAAATGCTTCATAGCTCTGAGATATCTGGACCATTAGGAAACAGATTTGCTGCCTCATAATTGCTGTAATTGTGAGAAGACAAATAAGCTCGCAAACCTAGCTTAATAGTTCCTTCCTGCAGGCTCCTCACTGGCCACTGCTAGGTCTGTTCTGTTAGGAGTGAGTGTTACAGCAAGGGTTGAGAAAGCATTTCTTGAAGAGGTAAGATCTCCAACTTTACCTTTATTAAAACCTTGCAAGTAAAGTCTCTGAGATGGCCCAGTAAGTAAAGGTGGTTGCCACTTAGCCTGGTACCCTGGGTTTGATTCCTGGTACCCACAAGGTAGAAGTAGAGAACCAATTCTTGGCTATTTGACTTCCACGTGTTCACCATGGCATACCTACCCAAAACGTAGCATGTGTGTACACACATGCTAAGTGAAAAAAAAATTAAAATTCTCTTGTGGTGGTTGGAAAGAAAATGGCCCCCAAAGGGAGTGGCACTATTACGAGGTGTGGCCTTGTTGGAGTAATTGTGGAGGAAGTGTGTCATGGTAGAGGCAGGCTTTGAGGTTTTATAGATGCTCAAGCCACACCCAGTGAGACAGGCCACTTCCTGTTGCCTGCCTATCAAGATGTAGAATTCTCCAGCACTATGTCTGTCTGGATACCACCATGTCCCACCATTAAGATAATAGACTGAACCTCTGAACTGTAAGCAAGCGATACCAATGAAATGTTTTCCTTATAAGAGTTGCTGTGGTCACAGTGTTTCATCACAGCAACAGAAACCCTAAGTAAGGCAGAAGTCAGGACTGGGAGTGGGATATTGCTGTGATAGACCTGATCATATTTTTGTTTAGAATAATCTGTAGTTAGGGCATTTGGGTTAGGAAATCAGTGAATACTCTAAGCCCTGCTTAATGGGTCATGCTAGTAGGGGCATGGAAGGCAGGGGTGCTGAGCGTGACTTCATGAACTGTGAGGCCTTGCTCAAGAGGTTGCAGAGGAGAAGAATATGGATACGTGGCCTAGAGATTGTTCTTGTGATAGTTTGGTGAAGAATGTGGCTACTTTTTGCCCTTGTCCGAAGAGTCTGACTGAGGCTAAAGTAGAGAATTTTGGATTAATTCCATTGGCAGAGGAAATAACAAGACTCTGTCCTGTGGTTATTAGCATTAATTCTGATGAAGATTTGTGATGAAAAGGAGCACGCTGAGCAAACAAACATACAAAATGTACAGATTGAGAATAGGACCCCGGGAGTTGAGTAGAGCTAAATCCTGTGTTCAGGGAAGTTAACAGATTAAAAAACGGAATAAAGGAAGTGGTGGCCCCAGGGCAAGATGCCACCCAGCTAAATTTCCAGTTTGAGAAAAGAAATTACCGAAAAGTTTAGAGCTGCTTGTGGTAATCCATACCTTTAATCCCAGGACTGGGAAGTCAGAGGCTGGCAGATCTCTGAGTTTGAGGCCAACCTGGTGGTCTACAGAGCAAGTTTCAGAACGGCCACACTTAGGCAGTGAAGGACAGAAAAATTGGACGTGGGGGCCATGTTCCAGCCCTAGCAAGCAACAAAGCTTGGCAGCTTCTGCCACATGGCTCTGGAGTTAAGGGTAGAAAAAAGGGGGCTATGCAGTTTGCCTCCAGATCTAGGGAGAGCCACTGAGGCCAGGCAGGTGTCAGGAGAGTCCCTGAATGGAGGCCTAAAGAGCCCATTGCATGAAGCTGAGAAGTTGAAGCCTGGGTAGCCTTGGAGACTTCAAGATGTTGGCGATGCCAGAGTCATGGGACACCTGCCAAGGAAAGCTGCTGACAGGGAATGGAGCAAGCCCAGGAGAAAGAAGTGTGCTGCAGCCAACAGAAATGAAAGGAGTTGGAGATCTCAAGAATGCTTTGATATTAGATGTGGAAATGCGGAGTGGAGTTTGCCCAGATGGTTTTAGGTCTTTGGTCCAGTGTTTCCTTGCTCTGCTTCTTTCCCTACGTTTTGGAATGGTAATGTATGTCCTGTGCCATTCTATGTTGGAAGTATGTGATCTCCTTCTTTTTGGTTTTGCTTTTATAGAAGATTACAGTTAAGAGATAGCATGAATCTCGGAAGAGACTTTGAAATTTGGACCTTTACTTAAGTTTGAGACTGTTATAGACTATGGGAACTGAATGCATTTTTGCTTTATGATGTGGCTACAAGCCTTTGGGGGCCCGGGAGTGGAATGTGGTGGTTTGAAAGGAAATGCCTTCCAAAGGGAGTGGCACTGTTAGGAGGTGTGGCCTTGTTGGAGTAGGTGTGGCCTTGCTGAAGGAAACCTGTCACTGTGGAAGCAGGCTTTAAGGTCAGATCTATGTTTAAGTCCTGCCCAGTGAGGCAGACCATTTCTTATTGTCTGCTTATCAAAATGTGAAGTTCTCCAGCACTGTGTCTGCCTGCACACCGCTACTCCTAGCTACTATGCTCCATGACAATACTGTACTGAACCTCTGGAGCTGTAAGCTGCCACCACAATGAAAGGTGTTCCTGTGTAAGAGTTGCAGTGGTCATGCCATCTCTTCTCAACGAGCTAAGACACTTGTCTATGGTGATTCAGAGATTCCAGAGCTGTTACCGGAGGGCAGAATTACCGCAGGAGACTACTCTCTAACCACTATGGATTACTTATGATCTAACTCACAAAACATCAGGAGCCATATTTTGTGATATGAAAGCCTTGCCTGGATAACACAACCAATGGTTTAAATTACTGCTGTTATATATCAAATGATTTATTGAACCAAGATAATTAACTCCTGTAAGGCAACACAAAGCACAATGCTCGGCCGTATACAAGAATCCTAGAAAGCACTGTTAGAAGGTTTTAAGGAAAAAGCATTAGGGCAGCACTCATTGAGCATGTGCTGGTGGGAAAGTCACATGACACCCTGGATGTTCTGTCTTCTCACGTACTGTGGTGGCTAACTGCCGTACCAAGCCACCGGGAGATGCGTGGACATCAGTTATGGTAAAAATAAAATGCCACAGGTCCCCCAGTGGCAGCAGTGGGCAGTGAGCTTGAGACCACGGCAGGCCACGAAGGCCATGCAGAGAAAGTGGGTATTTATTTAGTGGGCTATGGAGGGGAAAGGGAAAGGGGGGAAGCAGAGAAGGGAGAAGAAGAAGAAGAAGAAGAAGAGGAAGAGGAAGAGGAAGAGGAAGAGGAAGAGGAAGAAGAGGAAGAAGAAGAGGAAGAAGAAGAAGAAGAAGAAAGAGAGAGAGAGAGAGAGAGAGAGAGAAACAGAGAGAGGAGGGAGAAGGGAAGAGGTAGAAGCTGCCTCTTTGGGAGAGAGACTGGTGGAAAGGAAAGATCTCAGGCTGGAAGCAGAAGGAAGATCTACTTACCTCAGTGGAGGGAGGGGAGGGGAGAGGGAGTGGCTTGTCCCTTTCATCCAATCTCAGGAATTAGGTGGATTTGTGTACCCTGGGGTATAAGGCAAGAAAGCAGAACTCTTGAAATGCCCCACGAGGAACTGCACACTTGGCTCTCCTACTCGAGGCCCTGCATTGTCCAAGTCCCTCCAGAGCTGGAGTTGGGTGCTTAGTGCCATTGGGTGACTCTTATTTGAGCATCATATTCAACATTGTGCCTTAAAACCTGACCCTCATGCCTCAGTGTTAGTCTCTCCTGAAACCGGAAGACATGACTATGAACTTCAGGGCAGCCTAAATGGTCACTAGAGTTTCAAGCTGCCATGACAGCCCTAAAACCTGCAGTGCTATACCTGTGTTATTAGGGCAAGATACTGTTTGTATTGGTACCTGAGAGGCTCAAACACACAGACACGTGCAAGAGCTTTCTCTAGACCCACTTATACAGTCAGTGTATATAAAGTAACTGGAAATTCAGCTACTTTAAAAATAAAACATCATCCAGGAAGCCGTGTATCACTGTCCCCAGGCTGTTTTTGCATGAAATGCCTTTGATCATAGTGGAGGCCAAACTTCTCCTTTGATGAAGTGGGGATTTGGAGTTGCTGATGAAGCTAGTGATAATAATCATAGTTCTTCCTAGCTTTGGGGTTAAACACAAGGACCAAGTCCTACCACACGTTAGCACTGAGTATGCTGCTATTCTTGTCTGTGCTCAGGACTTAATGGCTAGCTAAAAATACATTTGTCAGTTGGCAAATTTTCAAATTGTTACCAGTCTGCCATTCACAGGGTTGCTCCCTCACCATGCAGATCCCTGGGAACCTCAGGGCTAAGGACATCTTTGTGGAATTTATCAGAAGCCTGCTTTTTTTCTCTAATTCAAATCACTGATATTTTGATGGGATATAATTGATGTGAATTCTACCATCATTCTGTTTTCAGCTAAGTTGATTATAAAAGAAGCAGCTGTCTGGGTGTGATTGGCTAATATTTTAGTAGGCAGACCAATGGGTGATGTTTCAGGGGTGTGGGGTGGTGGAGCAGAAGAAATGTTTTTAAAAGAGAGCAAATTACTGTTTCTGCTTAAGATGGCTCGCCATCAGGTTGTGTCAGACCTGAACAACTGTTCTTCCTTATTATTAGTCCTTTCCTTTGAAGATAAGCAAGCACGTGGTTCCTTCCCTAGACTCCACTTGAACGGCAGGTACTTCCTGTAGCATGGATTCTCACTAGTCTTTATAATAAAAGCCCAGAGTCAGATATAGGGGTTAATGCTGAAAGATCAGAGAAGCCAACCACTAAAGACTTCTTACCCCTACCAATGCTTAGGCCAAAAGGCTGATCCTGCTTCTGTGAAACAGACTGCATGCTCAGACTGAATTCTCAGCTGCATCTGAATTCCTGTCTCCTCCCACCGTATATTTCCTCTCTCTGCCCAACTATATCACTCCTGTCTGCACCTCCCTGGTTTTGTGATCCCTAGTGCTAGAATCTGATGTGGGATTCCTCTCTGTATGCTAGGAATATATTTTATTGCCATTGGTTAATTTTTAAAAAGCTACTTTGGCCTTTGGCAGGGCAGAATATAGGAGGTGGGGAAACTAAACTGAACGTAGGGAGAAAGAAGACAGAGTCAGGCAGACACTGTGTAGCTGCCAAACGAGAAAGATGCTGAGACTTTTTCAGTACACCACAGTCCTGTGGAATACATAGATTAATAGAAATTGGCTGATTTAAGATTTGAGAGCTAGTTAGAAATAAGCCTGAGCCATCAGCCAAACAGTGTTGTAATTAATATAGTTTCTGTGTGTTTTTTTGAGTCTGGGTGGCTGGGAAACAAAAGAACAGTCTCCCATCAGCTTTGTGTGAGCTCTGCTTCTCTTTTAGACAGATTCAATCTCCTGTAGCCCAGGGTGACCTTGAACTCATAGAAATCGTCTGCCTCTGTTTCCTGAGTGCTAGGATTAAAGGTGTGTGCCACCACTGCCTGGCATGTATGGCTAACTAGTGGCTTAGCTCTGCACCCTGGTCTTCAAGCAAGCTTTATTTGTTAGATTAACCAAATCATCACTACAAACAAAATATCACTGCAACTTCCAATTATTAGCTTCTTCCCAGAGCCAAGTAATACACACCACAGCCCTCCTGGTAAGGTGACTCTTACCACTTATGTGATGAAGCTTGAGGTCGTCTCAGTGGTAGTCGGGTCACGTGGAAGTCACATGGTTCCTATGGTGATTGTTTTTCTACTACTGAAATTTAAAGCTCTTCGGCCTCGTGATTAGGCTTACAGTTATTTTGGCAATAAGTCCACTGTATTTCATGAAAACACAACGGCACCTAGTTGTGCTCTAGTTGGCTTCCAGCAGCTTCTGCCAAGCAGCATCTGTGGCACTGAACATACACGGGCCCCAAGAGGAAGAAAAGAAGTGAACTTTGGTCTTCAGGTCAGTGGAAGGCAGAATGCTTGGTTAGATGTCAAGAAGTCAAGAAAGAGTTGCTTACCTGGTCTCCCATTTTATTCAGATTTTAACAGTTAAGTGTCTAACTTTTGCCCACCAAAAAGCATGTTGGGTTCTATACAAAATAAATCATATACACGCAGTCTCGCAAGCTGACCTTTTAAAGAAGCAAAGCTTGTGGTATTTGTCACGCAGAGGTATATGAAAGGCCTTGGAGAGAAGAGGCTCTCAAGATAATTAAAGGATGGAAAAGAGACAAATAGAAAAACCGGTATAAGCTCGATCCTGTGTGCTCTGAGATGTGACTTGTTAGAAATACATTCCCTCTGCTTAGAGCTCTATGCTCTGTGCATTCCTCCTTAACTCTCAGTGCTGGGGATCAAACCCATGTTTTGTGGAGTAGGCAAGTGCTCCCCGCCAACGGACATCACTCGCCCTCTCACTGAAGTGCAATTGCTGAGAACCGATTAGAGAAAGCAAGACTAGAGTGGAGAGAACAATAGGGAAGTGTGTCGGTCTTCTGCTGACCTCCCCTCCGCCAGTCAGCAGTGCCCATGAGAGAGAGAGAGAGGGAGGTGGGAAAGATGGGCCTCTGTGGAAAGTCTCTCCAAAGGCTTCCCTGGCCAGGACCGTGGGGGCTGGTGGGAGAGTAAAGGAGAAGGTGGCATCCAGGAAGATAGCTGTGGTTTTTATCAATCAAGAGCCAAAATGGAAGTATCTGTGGTAGATTTATATCTGCAGTAAAACCCAGTACCTTTAGAACACTTATCAAATTTATTGTTTATTGTTTTGGCTTATCCCCATTATTTAATACTCTTGAAAAATTGCAAGATTTTGAAAAATCTCTCATAGCTCGTATTTTCAACCTCTTCAATCCTTCCTTAATATTTTTCTGTAATTTTAATGAAAATGATTTCAAGTAAAACTCAACCGTGTACCACAGACTATTCTTCTTACACACACACACACACACACACACACACACACACACACACACACACACATCCCATGGCACAATTCAGTCAGAAACCCTCAGAACTCAGGCCAGGTTGACATTGCCTCGAAGAAATTAAAGCACAATGGTTTTGTTATATTGCATTTTTCACACACACAAAGAGAAAATCGAAAGAGATGATCCTGGAGGAAGGATAATTTTTGTGTTTTTTTTAATAGAACAACTCAGCACTACTACTTTCAAAAGAGGCATTTCTGTTATAAAATCAAGTTTGCAATTGAAAATGATAACCCACAAAGCACTCTCCGGGTCTAGACTGCACCTGGGTTTTCAGATTTTTCAGCTCGAAATATAAAGGCAAAACTTTCTAATGGGATTATAAAGCTGCCGAGTCATAATAGAAGTTTTTCTCTCTCTCCAGTCATAAAATGCTGTCAAAAAGCATCGCCCCAAAAGAGAGAGTTCCTTTACCTGTGGAAACTCCCTCCGCAGCTCTAAACTGCACACCACCGATGACAAATGGCATACACCTCTCAGCTACAGAATGAAATGGAGATGCCAAAAGTCTTTGGAATTTAAGGCCCAGGGGTCTCGGTGCATCCTCGTTGCTATAGCACAATGCCGTGGATTTATAAACAACAGGCTGTAAAGACCGAGAACAAGGAGCTGGTGAATTTGGTCCTGATGAGGGCCTGCTTCCTGGTTCACAGACAGCCAACTTTTGGCTGTGTACTCGCCTAGCAGTGCTCCTGGGACTTGCTCCCATTTGTGAGGGCTCTTCTCTCATGACCAAACCACATCTCAAAAACCTACTCCATGGTACCACAACCTTGGTGGGTAGAATATCAGCATCTGAGTTTGGGGAGACAGATTCAGTGTCCAACAAAGGCAGAAAGCACATATGCTGGAGATGGAAATGGGAAAGAAAGAAAGAAGGGCACTGAGAGAGGCAGGTTATAGTGTCTGCTGTCTGTTCTCAGGATGGTTCTCCTGAGCACGAGAGAAAGGAGAAGATAGCCAGGGGATTAGCTTTCAGATACACATTATTAGCACACTGTGTAGGAATATCATACAGGAATAGGCATTGAGTTCTCCTATAAAATGCTTTATACATCATGCTTCATGATCCAGAATCACCAAGGTGTAATATCTAGTCTCCCTGCCCCCTCCTTCCAGCAGTAAGGGTTGTTACACTAAAGACCTTTTGGTCATCTTTTTGCTTGTATTTTTATCTTCATAACAAAGCACAGAATTTTCTTTTCGTTCCTTTTACCAGAAGTGGAGCAGAGAAGTAAATGTTGATTCTGACTGTCCAGAAGTCCCCAGTTATCTCTCCCTCCCTAAACTGACTCTGTGGAACAGAGTCACATCCCTTAGCCACGGGCACACCTTTAAAGACTGTCAAGATCATTGCTCTTTTTTGCCTCTTCTCTTCCATAGAGGACCTTACCAAGTAGTGCCCTAGGTAGCTCTACTTGGAAACACATTCCTGTTGTCAGGAGATTTCTGTCTTGCCCGGTTCCTACAATCGTTAAGTTGCAAAGAAATTACACAGAGGTCTACATTAGTTATAAATTGATTGGCCCATTAGCTCAGGCTTCTTATTAACCCTTATAACTTACATTAGCCCATTATTCTTGTCTTTGCTAGCCATGTGGCTTGGTATCTTATTCAGCGAGGCAGTCACATCTTCCTTCTTCTGTGGCTGGGCCAGGACTGCAGTGGAATGGGATTTCCTCTTCCCAGAATTCTCCTGTTCTCATTGTCCTGGCTCTACTTCCTGTCTGGTTGTCCTGCCTATACTTCCTGCCTGGCTACTGGCCAATCAGTGTTTATTTAAAATATAACTGACAGAATACAGACTATTGTCCCATTCCACATTCCCATCAAAATTATTGTTCATCTGAAAACAAGAGCACAGCGAATGAGGCTAATTCCCCAGCTCTGCAGACCTGGAGCATTGTTCACCTGCCCTGAGCCTTGGTTGCTTTGGCTGGAAATTATTGCCAAGATTATCTCCTTGGCTGCATTTGTTGCAAAGAAAAAGTTTGTGTTTTATATCACAGGCTTTGGGGGAGGATCTTTAATGGAAGTATGTTTAGTAACATGTTTTACTAAAACCAGTGTTGATTGAGAGCGTTATAGTTTCTAAAGCACTTCTACAAATCTCATTTAAATTTGGTTTAATCCTACTTGAGAGATGAGAAGATGATAGACTTAAAGCCAAATATGCTAGCAATCATATAAGTTGTAAATTGACATGGTACTCCAGTTAAGAGTCATTATCAGACTACATATTCAGTTTAATCCTGCTCTCAATAGCTACATCTAGAATTAAGTAAACTTCAATAGATATATCCAGAAATAAGTGAACAATGCAAGTAAATAAGTAAAGAAAAATGCAAAGATAAAGTTCTCACATATAATAGAGTCACAATGACACTATTAACACTAATAAGACTTTAAAAATTACCTGTCGTAAAATTATATATACATGTTTTTGTGTGGGGTTTTTTTTGAGACAAGGTTTCTTTTTAGCTTGGTTCCTGTCCTGGAACTAGCCCTTGTAGACCAAGTTGGCCTCGAACTCACAGATATCCACCTGCCTCTGCCTCCCAAGTGTTAGGATTAAAGGCGTGTGCCACCACTGCCCAGCATAAAATTATATTTTATAACTCTAAAAGCTTGCCTGCACATAGAAGTTAAAATTATCCACATGCTTTACTCAGTGATACACAAGACAACTAGTGCAAAGATTTATAGGACCAAGAGGAGAACCAGAAAAATTCAAAGATGTTAAGAGATTCCGATTTCTTTTATTGATGAGTATTTTGTAAAGTAAGCATTTTGAAAGTTTGCATAGCCTGATAAAAGTTTGTTTAGGATGCAGAGAACTGAACACTGAGTACAGAAACGTCCCATCTCTTTTGGTGCACATAGACTGCCTTTTCTGAAACTCGGCTAGCTCGTGAACGAAAATAGCATATCTGGAAGTACCACAAAGGCTTACCAACTGGATTTAAGGATGAAGGGGTCAAAAGTTGACCATGATTCATCAAGCTATCAATCAACCACAGTCTCTGCAAGCAACAGTCAATCCTTAAAGATTTCCACATTGTAAAATTAAAAATGGGTTTTGAACTAAATAATGGATTAGAAAGGAAATCACAATGCAAATTCACAAATCATTTGACCTGAATGATATTAAACATTGGACATATAAAATGTTTAAATGCAATTAATGCTATCTTTAAGAGAAATTTGTAGCTTTAAATGAATGTTAGAAGAACAGCTAAGCCAGGTGGTGGCTCATGCCTATAATCCCTAATCCTAGCACTGGAGAGGGTGAGTTCAATGTCAGTCTAGTCTATAGAATGAGCTCCAGGACTGTCACACGCATTACCCTAATAAAACCAGGGAAAGGGACAATAAATGATAAAACACTGAAGACAAATTTCTATGATGTACATAGGTGCAGAAATTACCAACCAAATACTCACAAACGTGATTTGTGAACACATGAAAAAGATCATACATCACAGCTGATTTGACATACAAATCAATAATAAATGTAATACTCTATATAAGTAGACACAACTTGAGATTTCACATATGAGCATCTCAGTAAATGTAGAAAAAGACTTAACAAAATTTATCCCTTTATGATAAAAATTCTGAAGAAACTAGGAATAGAAGGAACAAATCTCAACATAATAAGGGCTATATAAAGCAAATCTATGGGCAGCATTATACTAACTGGGGAAAATGAGAGCATTTTCTCTAAAATCTGGAGTGAGCAGAGAGTATCTATTCTCTCTTGTTATTCAACACCTTTATGCAATTGGGGTCTTAACTAGAGAAGCATGACAAGAGAAAGAAATAAAAGGGGTACAGTTGTAAAGGAAGAAGTTGTTATTGCTATTACAGGTGAAATCATCAGACTCCATCAAAAGCTTATTAGATCTGATAAATACTTTGATTAAAGTTGCAAAATATAAATTCAAAACATAAAAATCAATCACTTTTCTATATCCAAATAATTAACTTGCCAAGAAAAAAAACTTAGAAAAAAACTATCCCACTTACAGTAGTCTCACAGAAGTAATATACTCAGACTAAACCTACCAAAGAGGTAGGGGTGTTCTAACATGAAAAGGGAAGAGGGAAATCGAGAAGATGCTGGAAAGAGCTTAACAAAATTCACACTGAAAACGACTGTGGTACTGAAATCAGTCTACAGATTAACCCCAGATTCCAGTCTTCATAGACTATGTTCATTACTGTTCTGTTGCTGTGATCAAATGCTGTGACGAAAAGCAGCTTCTGTCTCCAGAGAGCTCGAGTCCAGACTGACGGGAAGGTATGGTGTGCAGGCAGGAGCAGGAAGGTGACTGACCGCATTTTCATTCACACACAGGAAGCAGAGAGGAAGACACAGAAATAAAATTGTAAGCTCTCTAAACCCAACCGCCAGTGACTTCTCCCAGCAAGCCCCCACCTTCTGAATGATCCATAACCTCACCAAAGAGCACCACCAACTTGGAATCAAGTATTTAAACATATGAGCTGGGGGTGCTGGCATTTTTTTAATTCTAGTCATATGTGTGTGTGTGCGTGTGTGTGTGTGTGTGTGTGTGTAATGTTTGTACACACACACACATGCGTGCACACACACATAGACACACAGACACACACAGACACACAGACACAGACACAGACACACACACACACACATAAACTAAAATTCATGAAAAACCCCTGAATAGCAAAGGAGATCCTTCACAGCAGTAACAATGCTGGAGCTATTGCCATATCTAATCTTAGATTACATTACAAAGTCAACAGCAAACACAGCATGATGCTGCTACAAAGGCACACATGTAAACCAATGGAATAGAGTAGAACATATGTCAAACACACACAGCTACAACTATCTACTCTTTGACAAAGTTGTCAGAAGCATGCATTAGAGAAAAAGACAGTGTCTTTAAGAAATAATATTGGGAAAACTTGATTTCCATATGTAGAAAAACAAAACTAAAGCCATGGTTTCCATCTTACAGAAAAATCAATTCAAAATTGATCAAAGAGCTTAATATTATAACTGAAAGTTTGAACATGAGAGCATAAGAACACTTCAGTACACAGGCATGGGTGAAACTTCCTAGAACTAACTCCAGTGGTCAAGAAGTAATCCCAAGGATTTAGAGATGGGATTGTATTCCATCCAAAAGCTTCTGAGAAACAAAAGAATAAAAGAATACAAAAAGGGTCTGGAGAACATGGCTTAGCAGTGAAGTGTGCTTGCTGCTTTTCTGATGAACTTGAGTCTCTTCCCAGCACCCACATCAGGTGATGTAAAATCAACTGTTTATCTAGTTTCAGGGGATCAGATGCCTTCTTGGAGCCTCTGTGGGCACCCCCATACATATGGCAGATGTACCAAACACATTAAAAGTAAAATGCCTTTCTTTTTCTTTTTTTTTAAAATAGGTTTCTGCATAACAAAGGAAGTAACCAAAAAGACTACAAAATTGGGAAAAAATAATTTTTTAACTACACACTGAAGAGGAAGTTAATGTCAATATATATAAAAATTAAACACCAAAAAGTCACAAATCATTTAATCAGTAAATGAGCTAATGAGCTTGAGTAGATATTTTTCATAAAGAAGGAAGAAAATGGTCAAGAAATAATAATACTTAGAAACATGTCCAACAAACATAGTAATCAGGAAAATGCAAAATCAAACTTTTTTGGCTCATGTATATTTTCCAGACCCAACTGGGTGCTGTGGGACAATGGTCTTGTACCCTGTAAAGATTTGTCACTTATATTGATTTAATAAAATGCTGATTCGCCAGTAACCAGACAGGAAGTATAGTCAGGGTGATGAGAACAGGAGAATTCTGGGACAAGGAAAGAATCAGCCTGCAGTTGTCACCCAGATGGAGAGGATGCAATAATGCGCCAAACAATCCCACACCAGTTTGGATTTAAAGGGGTATTTATTTTAGGGGTAAAACTTACACAATACCAACTGTCAGGAAAGGAGTCTAGTTGCTAGAGCAAGAACCGGAACCAAGCGCTGGAACCAAGAGAGAGAGCCTAAGCATGCTGTTCTTTTTTAAAGAGAAATAGACCACTCCCAGTGGGCTGGTATTTCAGCAGCTATTGGCTGAAGGAGCAGAAGGTGCTCCCATAGCAATGCAAGTTGAGAATGCCTTGCTGATAAAAGGTACCAAACCACATGGTTAACACAGACAAGTATTCTGAGCTAATTTAAGGTGTAAACATTAGTTAATAATAAGCCTGAGCTAATAGTCCAACCCGTTTATAATTAATGCAGGCCTCTGTGTGTTTCTTTGGGACTAAATTGAAGGTTGAAGGACTGGATGGGACAGAAACCTCTGTCAACAACAGACCGACCATGTGAGCTCACAGGAGGTGTGACAGCATATATAACATCCGCCAAAGCTCAGGCTAGCCAAAACCCTAACAAGAAAGAGGGGATGTGGGCACAAGTCCCACCCCTAGCTGAGGAGTTATTACGTGGTGGCTGCTGGAGAGGGAAAGTCTGTTTCCTTCAGTGCATTACAGCTGGTTTCTCAGCCACAGGCAAGGACAAACTCCCTGTCCACAACAAGCCAGTCCATCCAAGATGGACTCTTAGGGCATAAAGAGAGAGAAAATATGAAGTTGAAGTTGCATAGATAGGATGGTAGGGGGTGTTTGGAAAGTGTTATTGGAGGAGGAGGATTACGATCAAAATCTGTTGTAGGAAATTCATAAAGAATTCATAAAACATTATTTAAAAAACCGCCCTGGGGGAATGGAGAGATAACTCGACAGTCAAGAGCACTGGCTGCTCTTCTTCTGTTCTAATTCAGCTCCCAGCACCCGCATGATGGCTCACAACCATCTGTACTGCCAGTTTCAGGGAATTCGATATCCTTTTCTGACTTTAAAAGGCACCAGGCATGCACATGGGACACATATACATGCAGGCAAAACCCTCATACAGATGAAATAATATTTTCAAAAAATTTAAACTCTTTTGAAATTCCATGTCTCCCCAAACAGAAAGGTTACCCCAGTAAAATAAATGACAGCAAGTTCTGGGGACAGAGGGATTCTGCTTACTGCTAGTAGAAATGGAAACTTATATAGGACCTGTGGAAATCAGTCTGAAATTTCCTCAAAACACTAAAAATAGAGCTACCATATGACTTACCTGCATCACTCTTGAGTATACCCAAAGGACCTTTAAGGCAATACTACAGAGGCTCTTGCTAATTCCTACACTATCCACAGTAACCAAGAGATGGAGTAGATATCCATTAACAGATGATTGGTTAAAATATGATACACACATAGTGGAACTTTATGGAGCCATAAAGAAAAATAAAACCAAGATATTTGTAGGAAAATGGATGCAACTGGAAATCAAATTAAGCAAATGAGCCAGATTCAGAAAAAAAGCAAACGCCTATTTTCTTATATCCATAGGATTAGGGATGACAATGGGATGTCACAGGAGTTCTCTGCAGATTATGAAATTAGGCTGTTACAAACTGTATTTTCAAATAAATGTGATCTTTATGAAAAACATAATAATAGCAAGTTTGTTAAAGGTGATGAGACCTGGGAGAAGGGAGGTGCTAAATGAGGCAGACTAAAGTATCCTACAATGGCCAACTTTATTCAGAACATCAGCCACGGTACTCTGAGGAAAGTGTACCACATGAGTAAAGTGTACAATCACTAAGACAAACCACACCGGAAAAAACCATGTTTTTCCACTGTGCATATAAACAAAGAACAATAGCCAGTTGTATCAACTAAACTGAACTAAACCCCTGTCCTCCTATCCAACACACCTTGGAGGGGCGTGAAAATACATTCCAAAATAAATTGTGGGTTTTTTGTTTGTTTGTTTATTTTTAAGAAACTGGGATCATAAGCCCCCCCCCCTTTTTTTTGTTCTCTTGGAGTTTTCTCACAAGTACTCAGAGTGCTCCTCACACGGTGGACCTGGTTCCATCACAAGTTGCATGATGCTAAAAAATAAATGAGAAAATTGGGTTTGTTACAGGTTGGCATAGTGTAAATTTTACACTAATTTTGTAGGTATTCATTAAAAGTCAACATTCATTTGTGACAGTAATTCTTATATCAATAATACGTGTGGTTTATGCACACAGTCTACCAAGAGTCTGTCCATGTTTGATTACTCACCTCCTCTACAGCTTCTGAAAGTGATGAGAAGGGAACTGAAGGAAGCCCAACTTTATTTTTGAAGTCACGGAGAACTTGTATGAAGATGGCAGTAGATTAGCTGCATCGTTGTGATTTTAAGTTAGGAATTACCTATAGTTGCACAAGGACAGACGTGGTGGGCATGATCAGGTGGCCCCAAGGACAGTGGAGGAAGACAGCTAGCGTTGAGAGGACGCTTGCTTGTTGTCTTAGTTGTCTTAGGTCTAGGCATTGGGTCTAGAGAGCAGGGAACACATTGATGGGAAAGTAGAGGCTAAATCTATACCTGGGAGGTGGGTTCTGCCTCCAGCGGCATGCGAGAACTCTACTAGGAGATGCCCCACATAGCCCTCAGAGTTCAGGAAGTCTGAATATTATTCTTTCTTGCCCGGTTCCAGTCAGTGATGAGCAGGCAAGGAAATACGATGTGACTGTGGCTCCCCATCATGCGAAGACAGAGAAAACATTGATTTTCAGCAGTTTACTCTACCTAGTTTAATTTTGAGATATGTGTCTCATCTCATGGAGACTTTGATAATTTAACTTGAGAGCTTATTAATTTTCAATGAAGTATTTTGATACAGTTGTCCAACTTCTCAGCAGCAATGCTGAGAGCTACAGGAAAACACACACACACACACACACACACACACGCACGCACACACACATGCACACACACACAGACACACAGTAGCTATTACCACAGTCACTATCCTCACTCCTCTACCTTCCCTGCATTTTCCATGCTACCTCATCTTGTGGGTGAAGATACATCTTCATAGCAGTTCTCATGTAGGGTGTCTTTGGCTTCAGCTAGCATCTGGGATTCCTTCCTCACAGCTCAAGAGTGAGTGTTTCGCATGCACTTTGGGTGTCTTTCCCCTCAGTGACTGCTTTTCAGCAGCAGCAGCAGGCTGTTCCTTTTCCACCTCAGGGAAGGTCTCTTAACCTGTGGGCCCCGTGTCACTGGTAACTAGGTAGGACCTGTGGCTGCTGACACTTTGTTAGTTTTGACTGGCATATTGACTAGATGGAGAATGGTTAAGAAATCAGGAAAGGTCCCCTCTTGCATCTGTGAAGGCCCCTCCAGACACAGTCTGACTGGCACAGTGATGGTTTGGGAGGAAGTGGTAGCTCGCAGAGCTGCAGCCTGTTTGCAAGAAGGAGGTCACTGGGTGCCTGCCCTTCAGAGCTATATCTTGTCCTGGGCCCCTCTCTCTCCTCTTCCTGCTTTTTGGGTGCCATGAGGTAAGCAGCCTCTGCCACTGTTTCCACTGCCTCACCTCAGGCCCCAAACAAAGGCCCTATCTGCACATAGACTGAAATGTCTGTGAGCCGAAATACGCCCTTCCCCCTTCATTGGCTTTGCCTTGAGCATGGAGTCACTGTGCTGGAAGGATCCACATTCTTGGAGGAGACCCACCTCTGAGGCACAGGGGTTGTAGCCCAGGAGTAAGCATTACCTCTGTCACATTGACAGATGCCACTGAACAAATGTGACTCCCATGTTCGGTTTGTGATGCTCAATCAGACTACCAATCAATCACTCTGTCAGCTTAGCTGTGAGCTTACTATAGATTCTCTCCTTAGGACTCTGGCACCCTCCCCCCAAACCACCACACACTCTTCCAGGCGTCTCCCCCTCAGCACTCAGTAGACATGGTTGCTCTCAGGATTGCTGCGTTTTGTGGAAGCTTGTCCGGGTTTCCCTGCCACTTCTCTCTCCTCTGTGTCGATCTGAGGAGGCCCATTAGTCCCTGGTGTAAAGTGGTCCAGAGAGAATTCTCTCACCCTGTCCTCTATACATAACGCACATGCCCAGATCTGCAAAGATAGCCTCCACTTAGGTACAAGGAGAGAATGTTTCCTGTACTGACCTCCGCAAAAGGCGAACGGCCTGGCACTTTCTACAGTTCTGTTAAAAATGCTCCTTTGTGGGCACATGTGGTTGTGAGTGACCAGAATAATAGTGCAGACAAACTGAGGGTGATGTTGTGTTTGAGGGGCCAGGAGGCCATGTGACACTTCTGTGTTTCTTTCGTCATTGTGGTTAAGGCATAATCTTTCCTTGCAGATGAGGTGGACTTTCAAAAATGAAACAGCTTTCTAGATACTCAAAAAAACTAATTATCTTGTCCCCTCATATGGTTTGAAGCCTGTAGGCAGGATATGGGCGCTTTGTATTAGATGCAAGTAAATTGGTAGTTCCTTTCTCTGAAGTAAACGGTGTAGACTTTTCTATGTAAAAGGCCAGATTTCTTAAATTCAAGGCTAGCTACCTGCTTCATTAAGAAACATGAGTGCAAATAAATTTTATGAAAAAATTATGGAAAGCAATTGGCTAGAGAGTGATTACAGAGGTTAATGTGGGTAGTAATTGCCTTATTTAGGATGTACTATCAAACAACATTCACCAATCATTTCTAGTGTAAGAAAATGATATAGCATTATAGCAATTAAAATATGATTCATTTTCCACAGTGTTTCTACATTCACTTTAAAAATAATCATTTGGGTTTAATCCAAATCAACAAGAAGTAGACAGCATCTCGATGGCGCGTTCACCTCGCCGGTGCCTTTTCCTGCGCTGGATTTGTGAACAGAGCGAGCTGGAACCTCCTGTCTATACTGCAGGGCTGAGAGGGCATTCTCCTAAGGGTGTCTGCCTTCCGCACAACCCCTATTCATTTGAGCCGCAGGTCACAGTTCTAGTGGATGTGACTCCACAGTCATTCTTCCAGCCACAAATTATAATGTGTGTGTGCAAATTATAACTCTCTGAAACAGCGCAGGGAGCAGAGCTGTGCGAGATGGTGTAAGAAGGATAAGGAGAAGTCATTTGATACAGTAAGGAAAGCAAATTACGAGGAATTTTCTAACAGAGCAGAGATCTTTCCCCCTCTCGGGATGCTTAGTCCTGCTGCATTAAGAGTTTCTAGATGACAGATGTCACAGTGCCACAGCGAGCAGGTGGACTGATGGACACGCTGGCCAGTCTGTGGCTGAAACTTTGGTCCCAAATCTTGCATATGGTGACATTTTAGCTCTGTACCCTTTCCGGGGCTGAGGGGAAAGCATCCCCACTGGCATCTTTTGTCCCTGTTGTTATGAGAAGGGTTGTGTTACAAATGCCTCAGGTACCAAAGTAGGGCACAGTAGAGAGGTAGCAGGAAAGTAGCATGTGAGAGAACCCAAGCAAGACCAAGATGACATACTGTATCTTATTAGTAAGCGGAACCAGTCTTCAGATAGGACATATGTTTATTTGGGTATGACACATGCGACAAGTTATTCTTGTACTTTTGGATCCAAATGCCATGCATACCATAGACTATTTGATGGTAATGGTGGTGGTAGCATGGGAGGGAACAGCTAACCTCCGGTCACGCAGCACGTTCTGCATGTCAGGTGATGTTTCCTCTGATGACTTTGTGCAAGAGGAAGAGGATTCTACACTTGAGGGAGAGGATGTAAATCCCTTTTTCAAGGTCATACACTGTTGCCTTAAACTGAGCTCAGAATCTAATAAAGAGACCTTTAGATGTGCAAGTAGCTGAATGAACATCGAGGAGCCCAGGGCTTCTGTTTATGTCAATGAACTCAGATACATGTGTTTTGCATTAGATGAGAACAAGTTTTCTCAACCTTTGGCATTCTAGCCTGCTTGATCACCACAGGGTGTTTGTTGCACACTCTCCCATTCTGACTTCCGCACCAGTTTGTGATGACGATGCTAAGCCACAGATGTCTACCAAAATTTCCAAATGTCTCCAAGAGTGGGAATGTGTTGTCT
The DNA here is from genome assembly GCF_000317375.1 of Microtus ochrogaster. Classification (NCBI taxonomy): domain Eukaryota; kingdom Metazoa; phylum Chordata; class Mammalia; order Rodentia; family Cricetidae; genus Microtus; species Microtus ochrogaster. Next base: position 22,822,040 of record NC_022019.1, read on the forward strand.
GTTGACAAGTCCTGGCCTGGAAGACCCTCTTAGGCATCGGTAGTTTAGGAGTACCCGGTCCTACTAGAGCCATCTGGAAACACTTGAATTTGCCAAGAGATTAAAATCATCATTTCCAGTAAAACCCGAAAGATCTCGCCTGCCCTTCCCCTGCATGTCAGTATCACTGTCTTCACCCCCAAAGAGCAAAGGGATGGAGGAGTGTGCTGGCTTGCTTTCTCCTCTTGTCTGGCTCTCTGTTACTGAAGTAACAGCAACACTCAGAACTCACTAGACTCTACTCACTAGACTCTGTGCCAAGGAAATCACTTTCCTATTTTGGGATAAAATCCCAGTAACTTCTTAGAGCTAGGGCCATGGACAGAGTGCTGCATTAGTGGGAAGAGGTTTTTTTTTTTTTTATTATTATTATTTCCAACAGTGGCTACTGAGAGCCAACCTCCTCTTGAGAACACAGCCCTGGGCCCAAGGAACACTGGTGAGGGTCCAGTGAATTGTTCATACCTCACTCTTGGCTTTCTTGAGAATCTCTGTTGCTGAGGATCCAAACTTCCTGTAGTTGGTGCATCAAACAGAAACAGTCATGAGATCAAAAGCTGTGCTTTTATTTACAACTGGCAGGGCCAACATAGGTTGAAAGATAAATTCAGTTCATACCCTTGAAAAATCATTAATGAAGTTCCCAATGGTCATTCTGCACTAAAGCTCTAGGGGCTCATGGCTTTAGAACCGTTCGTGGCTAGACTGTACGTAGTTCTGCTCTAGAGCACTCTGCTGTGCTTCCCCTCTGGACTGTTTCAAAGATCTTAAGTGCCTATATAAAGAGGGAAATTTCTCAGTACTTTAGAATCCATTCTAGGAAGACAGTGTGGTTTAACATTACTTAGGTAGGGTCCCCAGAGACCATTGGAGCTTAATGAAGCGAACCGTGGATATATTAATGCATTAAAAGTTAGTGCTAAAGAACGAAAGCAACAGCTTATGGATTTGTATATTTTAGAACCCCCTAAAGACTTTTAAAATTCTGATTAATCAAAAGTCAGATAATCAGATGTAAGAGAAATCTATATTTATAAATCACAGATGGGGCTACAAGCTCTTAATACCACAAATCCATTTTTACCTTGTAAAGAAAAGAAGAAGATGTTTTGAACAGTATTTCTAGCTCACGGAGGCCAATGCAGAGGGCCGGATGATAACGAGGGCACGCTATCATTTTATAACACCAAGGAGCCAGCCCTGTATCAGACTAGGAGCCATAAATAAAGAAGAGAGTATTCAACGACCAGGGTATAGTAAAGAAAACTGCTATTGGACAAGATAAAGATTTTTTTTATTCAACAGTCTTTCAACATATTTGTAAAAATCATAGAAAGGTGAGACAAATTGCTGAGAAAGGAGGGAGGTGAAGTAGGAGGAGGGATGCAGCTCTACAGCAGAAGGGAAGATCCCATGCTGGAGCTGCAGCAAAGGCTCTTGGGATTGGGAACCTCTCGTTAGACCCTTCAGGCTGTTCACAGTAGGCTTTGTTTCCAAGACATATGTATTCTGGTCTTAAATAAAGATATATTAGTGAGCAACCACTTCTCCTCCTCCTCTTTCTTCCCTCTCTCTAGTTCTGTCTGCTTCTCTCTCTCTCTAGCCTAAGTTGACTTGGGACCCATTCAGCAGCCCAGGCTGCTCTCAAACATGCAGTAATCCTCCTGTCTCAGCCTCCCCGCTGCTGGGATTATAGGCATGAGTCTTCTTCCTGAGAAAGATCACTATTTCTTACGTTTATGAAAGGATATTTTCTAAACTTTTTAGTTTCAGAATTTCTTTACTCTGAAAATTCATTGGGAACGCCAAAGACCCCTTTGTTCATATCATTTATATGTACCAGCATTAGCAGTATCGGAAATTAAAATAATTTAACATACTTTTGAATTTATGAATTTGAAAGAGACAAACAGTACCTGCCAACATAAAGAAGAAACTTTATTTATTCAAAACAAAAAACGTGAACAAGGTATTTGGGGCTCTTTTATGCTTTGCCTATTCCCTAACCATCAAACCGGATGGGACTGACAGAAAGCTCCTTCCAGCCTCACAACTGAATGTGGTGTAAGGGGGAACCTCTGCCAGCCTTTTCAGGCAATTGTATGTATTGTTTCTTGATACTGCATACAAAACACAAACACTTTCTTGGTCCTTTTTAAGCTTGTTGCAGCTTTATCCACTCTGCTTTGCCATGCCGAGTCAAATATCAGCATACCACAAAAGTAAGACAGTGCTTTATTTTAATTTTGAGAAAGAATTTTATCTCCTAGATACAAAACATATAGATCTTAGGAATAGTTAGGTGTCTGCAGGTGAGTTTTTGAGAGCTAGAAGTACAGGGAAATGTTTTAAGGTATAGAAAACCCACGGTGTACTGTGAGTTCTAAAGGGACAGAAGGATTATTGTCATAATTTTACAATTATATGTTTAAATTAAAATACCTATAAAAAGAGAAAGCTAGAAAATAAAATAGGCAAAACTACGTAGGAAAGTCCTTTTTTATTTTTTCCTTTTAAAAATTTATTAAAGTATTTGTAGTAGAGTCAGTTGTTAAGTTTTTTATCCTATAAAATAAAACATTTTGAAAATTTAAGGAAAATCTAATCCTGTTACCCTAAAAACATTTTTAGGTGGCTGGTTTTATATTTATTCCTTTTTGTTTTCATTTTGCTATGTGTTTTTCATGAATTTTCTCGAACACAATTTGTTTTTCTCCTAATTGTTTCAGAATATTTTATATGAAATGAAAGCTTTTTTTCAGTTATATATAAAATATTTCAAACTCTCATTGCTGGCGCAAATTCTGGGTTCTGCTGAGATGAACTGGCTAATCTAACTGAGGCCCTGTGATATTAGTGACTGCAATGCTTTCCTATAGGGAGCAACAATGATTTTTCATTAACCGAGTTTAAAGAAATGTAATCATCACATTAATATTCCAACAATTTTAGGTCCTTAATTATGCTAATTTGATTTTAATGATTTAGCAAATTTCTGTTTGTTCTTAATGATGATTTAAAAATAGCCAGAGGTACTTTCAGTTTAGGCACAGTTTGGTTTAATATCATTGTTGCTGTAACTACACTCCTTTAACTTTTAATCACTCTCAGCCTGCCTTATTCCACACACACAACTTGGGGCTAACTGTGGAAGGTAACTCCTTAGATCCGGGCAGTACATTAAGTCTGCATGCCAGAGAGCCCTGCTTCTTGCCATTCAAAAGTCTCCAGCCCATAACGATTTCCTTCTTGGCATTGCCTGCACGCCAAGCTGCAGACGAGACCACGTTAGCACAGGTGTGTCTCTGTGGAGTCACTCCCAGACGGATTCCCATCACAAGTCATAAACAGAAAGTAATTAGATGACAGCATCTTCCTTTTCTACAGTTTTGGTTCTTTTGAAGAAAATTTTATCTGTCCATCACAAATGAAATCCCTTAAACGTCTTGTCAACTCTGATTATATTCTTCAGTTCTCCACCGTATCTGGGTCAAGCATGTTACCACCGTAGACTCGGATGATATATGACAGGTGATAGCTATTGTTGAGGGGCTCTGAACATGGGATGCTTTGTTTAGTAGCTTGCTGCCTGTGCTCACAGGCCGTATGAAGTGATAGACACATACTGGAGCCTTACCCATCCACAGGGGAACCATCCTCACTTCAGTTACTGATACAGAGAGATCCGGACTCTTAGCTTCTGAACTCAGACTGCACTGCATTGGATAGCTCAGTGTAGCTGAAGGTATTGTTTTTGTTTTGATAGCTATGCATGCATTAGATTTATTTTTTTTTTTTTTTGGTTTGCTTGTTTTGGGCTTTTTAACCTGATTGCACACTTGAGACAGCCGGTCTGAGGTAGATCCCAGATCTTCCACTTCTAGCACCATCATTTGGGGCAGTCCACTTAGCCTTTTTCATTCAATGTCTTTATCTGGGAAATGGGAATAATACTTGTAAGTGTTAAGCGAGTTAACTGCTAATTTTTTTTAGGAAAGCAATAAATACACAACGTTAATTATTCAATGGCCCACACGCCTACGTTAACAACCACAGCTAAAATGCACCAGAAGAGTTTGTGTCGGCGGGGAATCCAGTCTACATGCACTTGACTCGTATAATTCTACTCCTAATACAAGAAAATATTTGACTGCTCAATTTTAAGAAATAAAATACAGAGTCAGAGAGCAAGAAGATGCTTTGAAGTGAATATGAAATGTCCTTTTCATAAAAAAAATCAATGCAGCAGCTAAATAATAGAACAAAAAAATACTGAGTGTCAAAATCAGGAATTGGGCATTCCTCCCCAGTTACAGAGCAAGGGGAAAAGCTGATGTGAAGGGGAGGATGGGAAAACCAATCCAAGAGGTCAGATAGTTATTCACTAGGAGTTCCAGAAGGGGGAGAAATGGAAAAGGTCGATACTTATCAAAGAAATTAACAGAGAAATAATGGGAGATAATGTCTGTAGCTGAAGATGGATTAAATGCTCAACTCATTTTTCAGTCCAATAAGAGAAAACCCACCCACCCTAATTGCATTTTTGTTAGCTTTTGGAACTCCTGGGGTAAAGAGAAAGTCCTGAATGTTTGTAGGTATGCATCAGGCTTGAAGACCGGTTGCTGTCATCTGAGGAAGAAAGCACATTCTCATAGTTTGTTGTTTGTTTGGTTTTTGGCTGTTCTGGGTCCTGAATGCCATGGATCATGTGGACATTTCCATAGAGTTCTCATGGAAAATGATTTTGAACCTAAGATTCTCGAGTATAAGACAAAACGTTTTTATGGGTCCAAAGTGTCCTATAGAAGAATAAACTACAGATCTAATAGAGAAAACTGGAGTATAATGGCAAGATAAGAAATTGTATGGATGGATGTACATATATGTTTTAGTGTATACATGTGAGCTTGTGGGGAAATACGCATGTGTGTGTATGTATGTGGAGGCCAGATGTAGACATCCAGTGTCTTCCACTAGTTCTTCACCTTCATTTTTTAACTTGAAGTTCACTGATGCCGATAGATTAGTTGACCAATAATTCCCTGGGAGCAGCCTGCCCATCTCTCCTACCCATAGTGCTGAGGTTATAGACGTGTGCTAGCCACTGCCTGTGAGTTCACAGGTGCTCAGAATCCCAACTGAGGCCTTCAAGTTTGTAAGACAAGCACTTTACCAACTGAACCATCTTCCCATCCCTCAAGTAAAACTTTTTTTTAAAGGACAAGGTCCTCAATTCTTATTGAATATTGAATTATAGAAATTTTACATATATTAAAGTCACAAGGATGGAATATACTGATGCAGAAGGATTACTGTGAGCTCAAGGCCAACCAGGGCTATCAAGGATGGCTGTCTTAGGAAAAAAAATAATTATTCATCTAATAATATCTAGCATTAGTGAATCGAGGATACATATCATGCACACATTAAATTATAAGAATTCTGTAGAGTTCTTCATAGAAGGTAATGTTTAAATCCCACTGGATCCAGCAGTTGTAGTGGTAATTTCCAATACTAACACAATGCATATCTGAGGGGCTTTATTGAACGACTTGGATTTCTAGGCTAAGGAGTAGCATCTCTAGGTTGTCTGTACCACTTACATCATTTAAATAATTAGCTTTTGTTTTGTTTGTTTTGTTTTGTTTTTGAGAGAGGGTCTCATGTAGCTCACACTGACTTGAAACTAGCTGTATGTTCAAGGTTGGCACTGGACTCCTGATCCCCCTGCTGCCATCTCGCCATTGCTGAGATCACAAGCAAGCCCTACCACATGCAGAAAGAGCTAAGAGCCTAGGGCTTC
>NC_022019.1:22827981-22851406 GCF_000317375.1 Microtus ochrogaster
AGAGAGAGATCACACCTGGACTGTTTCACAGGACACACCCATACCCTCAGCAGAGAGAGATCACACCTGGACTGTTTCACAGGACACACCCATACTCTCAGCAGAGAGAGATCACACCTGGACTGTTTCACAGGCAGCACCCATATACTCAACAGAGGTTGAGTTGAATCGTCTCCAAATTCAAGTGAATCAAATCGTTTGGTTTTGAGCGGAAATGAAGCTTAAAAAATTTCAACCCCAAAGGAAACCCTTTCGGAATTATGACAAAGTGAAAATTGGTTCATAATGGAAGTCTGTGTAGCCTGTAATTTTATGGTTTTCCAAAGAGGATATCATCTCACTTTACATTGTGTTCACTTAATTAGATGTTTGAAATATGGAAAACAATATTTAGAAGAAGGCAGAAACATAGTCTTAATGAGACTCAAAGAGCATAAACAGAAAGAATACATTCAGGTGTCTTTACGTTATAATCATACAAATAATATTTCAGGCATAGGGAGGGAGCTGGCTCTTTTATTACTTTCTATCACTCAGTCTTTTTGTCACATACATAATGCAGCTTTTTAAAAAGATGCATCAGTCTAAATTCACTGACAGAAGATGAAAGTTTTTAGAAGTATAATATTTTTAGATTTCTTTCCAACCAGGCTTAAATTAGATATGTTATGAACCGTGGTTGTATAAAAGGATTTGGAAATGTTGGCCTCAGAACCAACATATATATATATAAAGTCCATTTCTCCTTATATAGCATACACTAACATTTCCAAAGGCAAGAAGCTGTAGCTTTGATGGGTGGGTGGGCATTGGAGGATGAAATGCAGAAGATGACTGAAGATAGTGACAGGAAGTGACCACAGCTGCCTTCGAAGTGACTGTGGCATCATAAGTGGGAAGCTTCTAGCATAAGGTGTTGCATGTTGTACTCAATACATCCTAGATAATATTTCATACTTATTTGTCAGATTTCTATACCATGAGTTTCCCAATGTCTACTATGTCTGAGAGATGGGTCTTTGTTTTTATTGATCTAGTTTTTTTTTGTTTTGTTTTGTTTTGTTTCTGTTTTTTGAGACAGGGTTTCTCTGTGGCTTTGGAGCCTGTCCTGGAACTAGCTCTGTAGACCAGGCTGGTCTCGAACTCACAGAGATCCGCCTGCCTCTGCCTCCCGAGTGCTGGGATTAAAGGTGTGCGCCACCATTGCCCGGCTGATCTAGTTTTTTTTAACCTATTTCTTTTTATTTTTAAATTATAATAAAATTACATCATTTCTTCCTTCCTTTTCCTTCATTCAAATTCTCCCATATATTCATTCTTGCTCTCTTTCAAATTCATGGACTCTTTTCATTGGTTGTTGTTATATGCATATATGTTTATGTATATACATATATAACTCTGAACATAACCTTCCCAGTTTGTATGTCACACCACATGCACACACATGCACACACACACATCTTACTATCTATCTATCTATCTATCTATCTATCTATCTGTGTATCTGTCTGTCTTTCTGTCCATCGTCTGTCTGTCTGTCTATATTTTTTTTTCAAGGATGACTGTGTGGTATTACATCAACAATTGGTATGCTCTTTCCTAGGGAAGACTATTTCTCCCAGAATTGAGACTGAGGGAGGGTTTGTCTTCTCAGACCATGTCCTACAGAACAAATATCTATAATAGGCCAAGAAAAAAAGATTATGTCTTTATCCAGTGACTTTCCAAGACAGGACTTTGAGTTGGTCCCCTTGAACTGTGGTATCTTCCAATTAGTATGAGTAGAAGGGTAGAGATAATTTATATCTTAAATTCATTTTAGAATATAAAAGGCACTTTAAATTTAAATTTAAATGTCTTTCTAAACACTGTGCTTATTTTTCCATTGGTCTTTTAGTTCAAAGAATTTTTAATTTTTATTTTAGCAATTTAGGAAACTCTGCTTTTCTGTTATAGTAGCAAGGAATGCTGTTTCGGAAACTTTTGTGTTTTCCCTGTTTCTCATCCTAGTTCTTCAAGACTAGAATAAAGAATAAAAATAATGAGTTGAAACAAAGGCTTTCGACTGTGAGATGCAGAGGTTTTAATTAAAGGATGATGGAAATGCGATTAGTTCTCCAGGTATTTAATAAAGCTAGCCAGCGCTCCACTGACACTGTCGGAATTATGCTCTAGTGAACGGGGGCATTTTTCTCATAGGTTAGCAACACTGTGTGCTTTAATTAACAGCTGTACTTTGATTTCTTGGCCACTATTGAAAGAGAAGTGATAGCAAATAATACATTATTTCATAATCATTTTCAAAAACACCATCACCAAGTCTGTGGAGAGGACCCTACTCATTAAGCGTTGTATGGATCAAATTACAAGACAGTACCTCTTTCTCTTCAAGTGGACTGTACTGAACAAAACTATTAGGCAGAGATTAAAAGGACACCAGCCGATTCCAGGAATAAAATACTTATATTAGTATTAGTTAGCAAGTCACAGAATGAAGAAAATATTTGCAAATCATATATCTGATGAGGCTAATACTTCAACATCATAATAAAACACACTGCTTCATTAGGAACCAACCAAAGCACCTGGATAGACAGATTCTGAGGGAGATATGCAACTGACCAATAAATCTATAAAAGATGCTACAGTTTCATTAGTCATTGGAGAAATGTACATCAAGATAAAAAGCAAATCTTGGAGTATGTGTTGAAACAGAATCCTCGTGTACTGAGGTTTCAATATAAAGCAACATAGCTGATAGGAAGAAAGCATGATAGTTCCTCAAAATAAGTCCAGATAGAACCACCATGGATTCCAGAAATTGCACTGTGAGTCCCTGCCCCCAAGAACTGAACGCTGGGTGCATTCACATCCATAGCAGCAGCATTTGCAACTCAACCGTAAGGTTCATTAATAGAGAAATGAGCAAACTAAGTGTGCTGTAAACCTGTAACACACTGCTGTCCACCCGAAAGGAGAAGGAAAATTCTGACACATTCTACCACAGGGGTGAGCCTTGACAATTAAAAATATATGAGGTGCCTAGTATAGGTAAGTTAAAGTAGACAGAAAGTAGTTTGGTGGTTGCCAGGGCCTGGGGAGAGAGGAACTATGTTTACTACGTAATAATTATAGGATTTAAATTATAGAAAATGAAGAGTTCCGTGAATGGGCAGGTGAAGTTATACAACACTGGATGTGTTTAATGTATATCTAGAAATAATTAAATTTGTAATATTTATGTTACATGTATTTTGCCGCAATCAGAAATTAAAGGGATATGTGTATGTATCCACATAGTATTAACCTTAACTGAAACTCTAGCTGTGGCCCGAGGGCCTCAGCCAGACAGCCTTTTGGATTTGTTTTTCTAACCTTTGTCACACAGCTCCTAGTCGCATGTGTTATTATGGACACTAGGGATACTGTTTGGAAAGAAGCTGCTGGCTGTGCCGTCAGGGAACTGAGGAGGCACACAGTGAACCAAACAACTAGAATGTGTGTAATGAACTTCAGATTGTGATGGAATTAAAACAATACATCAGCAGGCTAAAGACAGAGTGCTAGAAACACTGTTGAAGAAGGTGATCAGGAAGCTCTCTGTGAGTGAGTTACATCTAAACAGAAGGGTTAATGCAGGTGTGAAAACACACACATGCTCCTCTGGGTTTTCAGATATCTTGGGGGAATGTATTTCTGGGTGGAAGACACCCATTCCACAACTTTAAGGCTAGAACTCACACACAACATTACAAGTAGTGTCTCTGTCCTTTGCAAACTGGCAGTGAGCTGGGCTATATGATGTCCTACTTGTGAATCACTACTGATCTGGAGGGATCTGGTGGATGACTGACTGCTCATGCCTTAGTGCTGATCCTAAGGGGTTGCTTGATGGGATGTTGTTGTGGGATATTCGTTTAAGATGTTTTACAAGCATTTATGCTGTGGAACATTTGTTTAATGATGCAGAGATGTGTTGCATTCTTTTATGTTGCATTTGTTTAACTCTGTGAAGCTGTGTTACTTTGCCTGTCTAAAACACTGATTGGTCTGCTAAAGAGCTGAACGGACAATAGTGAGGCAGGAGAAAGGATAGGCAGGGCTGCCAGGCAAAGAGAATAAATAGGAGGAGAAATCTGGGCTTGAGAAAATAGCAAGAGAAGGAGGAATGAGAAAAGAAGAGGAGGATGCCAGGGGCCAGCCACTCAGCCAGCCACAGAGTAGGTAAGAAAGAAAGACATATGGATAAAGAAAAGTAAAAGGCCCAGAGGCAAAACATAAAAGAAGTGAAACAGGATAGTTTAAGTTAGAAAAGTTGGCTAGATGCTTCGGGCATTCATAAATTAGAGTAAGTCTCCATGTATTTATTTGGGCACTGGATGGCAAGATCCTAAAGAGTTTTTTTTTTTTTTAAAAAAAAAAAACCTACAACTACAAATATAGGTAGGTATATTAGAATTGCATTCTGCAGAACCTGAGCAACACCTCAGACAGCAGATGGTCCTCCAGGGCTATGTGGAGGACGGAAGGGGGAGGAGGCTGGGAGGACCAGACTTCCTGATGCTGCTCCCAGCACACCTACACATTTGTCAGAAGATGCTGGTACTTGCTCTGAATCTTTCTGTCCTTAATGTTCCTAGAACAGAGTTTGGCTCTCGAGAGAGACCCAGAGTCCCTCTCACAACCCTTGTTTGCCACAAAGCAAGCAGCTAAGAGAATAAGAAACTACATTAAGTGTTCACTTTGGTCCTTTCAGTTCTGGGCTTCTATCTTGTTCCTCTGCTTCCCACTTATATAGTTATTTAACCCAGGCAGCTTAGAACTGCACTCCATTTCCTGGGAACTTCTTTGGAGTGTGACTGGGGGACTTGGCCATAGATGATTCTGATATCAGCAGTCCTGAAGTCACACTCTGAGAATAATCAAACTCAAGACATTTGTGCAGGGACAAGCCTTTCAGTGAAGGGCGTGGAAGTCTGAAAGCAATTGTTATTGAACTTTTATGGATTGAAAAATAAAAGACTTAGGGAATAAAATGATGGATCCAGGGAGGCATGGCTACCATATCATAGCTAAGACACAAATTCTATGTTCTTGACCCCCAAACACTCCGTGCCAAACAGGCTTATGGGGCCAGGAGCCATATAGAGGAATTGTGGGAAAGTGGTGTTCAATAAGTAATCTCCATTTAGTCTAAGGCTCCACCCTTCTAAATGCTTGAGTATTATCCTGTCACTAGGCTATAATAGCAATTGTATGCAGTGGCACAGTTTTTAAAGGCAGGTCCTACTGCAGTAAAGGACGGTGGACGGCATGAGATGATAGCGTGGTGCAGACAGGGAAAGCCTGCTCTCCGTACCCTCATAGCATCGTCCTGGTCCCTGGAGGAGGTCCACAGGTCCCCGCAGGGGTAGAAAGTGTGCACACAGGGAGATGCGGGACCAGGAGGCTAACCGTATCTCCTTCATTAATGTGCTATGTAACTTTCGGTGAATCACTTCATTTCCCGGAGTGTGCGCCATCATCTATGATTTTGTGTGCTTAAGGATAAATTTTTATATTTTGAAATACAGAGATCATTAAAATGGATTAGAGGTGATTTTCCCTCATTAGGGGGAATTCATCAGCTTTCCATATTTGTGAGAAATGACTAATACATTTTTTTTTATTAAACCCAGTACACAAAAAGCTTATTAAGCCAATGCTGGCTTACCCAAAGTGGTATTTTATTTACGGCAATTGCTATTCCCTAGTAATCTAGATTTCTGTGGTTTAGTTGTAAACTTATTGAATTATCCAGATATAATTAATGTAAAACTCATTTTTCCATATCTCTTTTTACATAATTTTTTTGCCTCATATCTCAGGGAACGGGTATGACTGAGGCCTGTTTGCTCATGTGGGACTCTGACCTCCCGGGAAGGAGAGCCACCTTCCCGTCCACAGTGGCACTCCTGTCATCTTGCCCATAAATGCATGACCATGTTCTTAGGGCTGAGTAGATTCGTGATGCTGGACAAATCACTTCAAGGACGCCTTCTGAATACTCAAATGCCCTATCAGCTTTAAAACTGAACATTTTGTGGAGCGGCGCTCTCCTGACCTACAGTGTTTGCCTTTACATTTGTATATTCAGGCTCTGATGTTGTCACCCCCACGGGCTATCAGGATGACATCAGCGACCCTGGGGCATCCCCCAACACCCCCTCCCAGTGGCCCCATGTAGAAGACACCATTCATGTTACAGGAACTCTGCAGTTAGCTTGAACCCAAGTCATTTTAGCGTAATATAGCAACAATATAGGAACATGTGTATCTTCCACTAAGTCTGTACACTCAAGCTATCTTTTTCATTCAGACTAAGTGAGGAGATGTAGCTGTGCGGATCAGGAACAAGCAAGTTCTTAGCAGAAAAGGGTCCCTTGAGTGCAAACTTTACAGGCAGCAGGGAGATGATGCTATCCTTCAGTAGACTGGAGATAGTTGTCCATCACATGAGAAAGAGAATGTACATACAGCCCCTCCTGCCCCTCCTGATGGGAGCAGGAAGACCCAGCCTAAAGAGTCCTTGCTCTCCAATCTCCAGCGTCACTGATAAGAGTTGTGCCTACTTCTCTCTGATTCCTCTTGTTCCCTGCACAGGAGATGAGTAAGAACCTCAGACTTGGGGTTGCCCTGCAAACCTTTGTTCTAAAATTGTTTTATTGATTTGTGTCTTTCATAATGTACCTATGAAGAAATTTTAATTGGTCTCTTAATGGGAGAGGGCCTGTTTCTAGACACAGGGAATCACTGTATCTCATGCAAATGGTCTAGGCAGAAGTCAAACTCCCTTTGCATTTGGCACAGGAGGATAGTGGGTCCAAGGCTGCTCTTCTAGCTTGTGTTTGAAAACTAGCTGTGACCTCTTGTATCCATCTCTGTGTCCATAAAAATTGTGTTTCTGGCAGGCATCATTACGACATTGCTAGAAACTCCCCCATGGCTTTCCCTCCCACTCACCTTCTTCCCTCAGCTAAGTTTGAGGACCTACCATTTGGCTGTGGCAGTTGATGCATTAAGCCCTGCCTCACTGGTCTTTCCTATGTTTATGTGGGCGGGCTGACAGGCTTGAAGCAGCACAGGAAAGCTCCAAGTTCCGGAGAGGCTGGGTTCCTCTATAAAAACCCGAGTCTATCCAGCCTTTCCAGGCTCTTCTAGGAGGTGGAGGTGTTCACTCCATAGTCCATGCCGTTTGGTGGTGCAGCCAGAGGGGGCCACAGAATGCGCAGTCACTTTAGATGCCACACCCCTCCTACTTCCCTCATGAGCCTTTTTGTTCCCCAAAGCCAAGCGCTTGGCTCTTAGTGTCTCAGGAACAAGGACACAAGTGCCTGGGTCAGGCTTGCATCTCGCTCTGTTCTCGTTGTCTTCACGGCCTTGGACAAACCACTTCCACCACCCGTTGAAATGATAAAGTCTGCCTGCCAGGATTGTTGCGGAAATTACAGAAGGCATCTAATAAATGGCGGTTTCCTCTTCTCCTCTTCCCTGGTTTGAAGGGACAATGAGCAGCTGGAACTTTCCTTCTTTGTTCTGATCTGTAGATGTTCTCTTTCAGATCTCTGTACTAGTATCACACACTTTGAATGCACAAAAGATCTCTTCTGAATTCGCAAAGATAATGATAAAATCTTCAACAGATAGTAAAATGAGAGTCTTTTTTCTGCACAGGGAGAAGAATCACATTAGCTTAATTTTTTTGATTGTGGTCCACAATAGAACACAGATGTCTTTAAACACATCTGTGGGACAGACTACTGCACGTTAATACTTTTTGGCTTGATCCTTTCTGGGCTTATACGGTCCAGCCTGGTAAACATGGGACTCTATCATGTAATACGTGTGTATCCCTCACCTTCTGACAGGACCCACTTCTAGGGCTGCTCTGAGCTGCCGCCAGAGGTCCGTTAGCAGCCCTGTTTTTGCTGCCCACTTTCTCATCCAGTACGAATGTGTCACAATATGAAGTCTCCAGCACGGTTGACCGTTTATCAGATTTTAAGTCCTGGTTATCCAGCGAGGAGCGATGGTCTGTGCAGGTGAAGCCTGGCGGTCAGGCTGGTGTGCTTTGCGGTCACCGTGCTTCAGAAACAAGCGCCTGCCCCGTCCCTGCTCTCCCGTCACGAGCGTTCCCCAGGGCGCCCCACCCGGTCTCTCCTGTTCAGTGCTGGCCTTGCTGCATTCTGAAGCTTGACACTTTCTCTGACCCTGAAGCATTTCACAGTGTCTTTTTTCTCACTTTTTCCCTCTCTTCAAATCCATAAATAGTCTCTTTTATCTGACCAGTGTCCACCTTATACAACCAATGTCCCTCGTGTGATAATAGTTCTCTGGGCGGGGGGTCTATATGCTCTCTCCTCCACATAAAATCTCTGAAAAGGGAAGCAATGTTTTATTACATTCCAGACCACCCAGCTATTAGTGACAGAGTATTTTTAACAAATCCAAATAAAACATATTCACAAAACTATATAAAACAGCTTGTCCCTTTTGTGGGGAGTTGAGAACATTTTTACACAGAGATTATGTGTGTGTAGGATGTGAATATTATCCTTATGGGAATACAATGAGCTAACCATGAAGAGGTGCTAGTGAGATTTGCTAAGGAAGGCCTCTAGAGCCTGCTTCGGATCCACTCTGAAGGAATTAAAGAATGGGTATTGTCCAGGGCCCTTTGATGGGAATCTAGAGCAGCAAGCAGGAATCTCTGTCACATTGTGAAACTGTAGTACACTTGTTTATCCAGCTATTTGGTAAACACCCTGGAAAGCGTTTACTGTAAGTTAAGCAGCTAGTGGGTTCTGGGAACATTGGATGAATGAGATCCAGGGCCCTTGGGCAAGCTTATACCACAGTGGGGAGCCAGGCACATTAGCAGACGGTTAACAAGCAATCTAGATGCTCAGGGACGAGGAAGACATTATGCATTCCCCAGGGCTCAGAGGGACACTATATACATAAGAAGTCCAGCTCCAGCTCCTTAGTCTGCCACAAGAGCCCAGAGAACAGAGACAGCTTATGTGGAAAACAAGGCCAGAGAATATGAGCCTGAGACTGCCAAGACATTATGGCATCCAAAACTCCAGACATCACAGGGGACAAAGAGTTCTGTGCACTTTCTGGCTTCCGGTCTCCTTCCTCTTGCTGCTCGCTACCTCTGCTACCTAAGACCTGTTCCTGTGATCTGCGCTAGATCTGCACCCTGGATTCTCAATCTTTGGAACCGAGGTCAGCTTTCTGCCAGGTGTGGATGGGAACTAAGATTAACTTTTTACTTAGCCACAGGTTCGCGGTATTTTGTTTGTGGAAACAACTTGAAAGACATGTACAGACCAAGGATGGAGAGCAGTCTCCATGGCCAGCTAGACTGCAAAAGTACATTAGCGCTCGCTGCTTAGGCTTCATAATGGGGTTTTATTGATAAGCGGGTAAAGTGTATTAGATGAACGTGATTGAGAGGTGGAATTCAGGGTGGTGGCTGAGGTGGGAGAGACACGGGTCCAGCATTGTCATCGCTGGACTGAGTTCATTCTGTGGTAGTCGTCTGAGTATGAGCAACTGTGTATCTCAAATGTCCTGACATATATTGTGGACGAAATCTTACCCAAAAGATGTGTCACTAAAAGGGATGAGCTGGTGATTTATATCCCTGGAATTAGCACCCGGTGGGTATTTTGCTGTTGTTCTCTACCCTTGCTCTCTTGGGACCCTCAAACTTTTTGAAAAGAAAATTTGTCAGGGATTCTTGACTTGGATAGAGGAGAGTTTTGTCATGGATCCCAGAATCAGTGCTATATTTAAGGTCAATGGTAAATTAATAGAACTTCTACTTCTTGTGTTTTCTATAATTTCTCTTTAAATTATCTAACATAGATCCTGAAAAACATATATATTATATATGAATTAATTTTAAATTCAAGATTTTTAGCTGGTACTTGAAGAATTCATGAATTCATAAAGTATTTGCTATAAATGGTTCAATTATCATTATATCTAATCAACAAGGACACTGAGGTTTTTCCTTACAGTGATATTTGTACATTTTGCACTGTTACATGAATAATTATTTAAGGATCCAGGAAACCAAATTTCAAAATTTGTCTACCTTTTGAATAACTGTGAATTTATGATTCTAGAGCATTTTGCATAAAAGATGACTACCCCATAATAACTGAAAGATGACCACCTTATAATAACTGAGCAAATGCTGGGTTTGTATTAATACTTTCCTGATGGAGGAAGGTCATTGGTTAAAAAATTAAAGAAACTGCTTGGCTGGCCCTCATAGGTTAAAACATAGGTGGGAGGAGTAAACAGAACAGAATGCTGGGAGGAAGAGGAAGTGAGCTCAGACTTGACAGCTCTCCTCTTGGGAGCAGACGCCTCAAACAGAGATGCCATACTCCCATCTCCAGGGCGGACGCGAGAGCTCTGCTCTCTGAGGCACAGGTGATGAAGCTCCGACCCAGGATGGACGTTGGCTAGAATCTTCCCGGTAAGACCGGTGCTACATAGATGATTAGAAATGGGCTAGTCCAGGTGCAAGAGTTAGCTGAGAAGAGGCTAGATAGAAATGGGCCAAGCAGTGTTTAAATGAATACAGTTTGTGTGTTGTTATTTCGGGCATAAGCTAGCAGGCGGCCGGGGTGCTGGGGATGCAGCCCCGCTGCTCCAATTACTACACTTTCCACCCTTCTGTTACTATTAAAACCACTCCCTCTCAAGACACTAGAAACAACGATAGAAAACTAGAATGGCTTTTCATGGCCACGGCCACCTTGCTGTCCCTGTATCTTCCTGATGATGGATGCTGGGGTATGTGGTAGGGGGACTTCAGAGAAGGATGGTGAGAGAGGATATCTCAAGGACCAGAAGGAACTGAGTGTCAATGAATGTCAAATTGGTCAATGCTCACAGCATACCTCCTGGGAATGAATGAATGAAATGGAAGGAGGGGAAGAGTTTCCAAGAGAGGAAAGCATGTTAGTGTGTATGCTGTGCTCTTTATACTGAGCAGTGCATTCCTGAACTGATGGGCATGATTGCATGAGTTCATGCATTCACGAATTCCATGAATTCTGTTTGGAGGATGCTCCTTCATCTCTGATTGTACTTATATGCTCCCTAATTTAGGGTAATTTCAGTTCCTCTCTGAAGGACAAAGTAAGCATCTTGTCTACGTTGGACAAAGTAGGCATCGTGTCTGCTGTGCTTTAGCATAGTGGCTTGGACACAACAGACATGCATTTCTGATAGTTCCAGAAGCCATGCAGTCCGCTATCATGCCACCATCAGACATGCTGCCATCAGAGTCCGCATGTCTTGAGAATCCCTTATCGATATTCCTAGCTCTGCCTTTACAAGATATGAAGGACTAGAGATTGTTTTGGTTCACGTTTCTCAGGACACTTGTCTCATTCTCATGATATAGTGCCCCCCACCCCAAGGGTCACCTAACTATATTGTCCTGAAGGTCAAGACTTTAGAATGAGAACTTGGTGAGGGTAGGTGGCACTCTTAGAGCATAGCAGCAAAGACAAATGACTCAGACCATGGTCAGTTAGACCTGGGACCTTGATGGCCCAGACAAAAGACAGTTGCTCCTATGCTTCTGCCGAAAGACCTTAGTTGGGGCCTTACCTGTGTGAGGTGCAGGCTTCGCCTAACTTTATCCGGCACATAGTTTATCCACCTGGAAACTATAAACCGCACACCTCCGGCAACCAAACCGAATGCCTTTAAACACATCTGCAGCCATGCAATGCACTTATGAGATAAAGTGTAATTTGTGTTGTCTAAAGCGCATACGGCTTTCTTGGTGGCAATCTGATCTCTGCATCTCTGGATTAGCATAATGCGCTGTAGCTTGTGTTCATCTGAGGGTGCGGTGGAAAAGCAAAGATTAGCAGTGCGTTTCAGCTAACCCCAAATTCTGTTTTGTATTTCTTTGATACAGATTCTTTGATGTGAGGGCAAACTCTACATCTGTTTTAGAAGAAGAAAAATGCCCCGAGACTGTGTAACATGCTTACAATCTCAAGAATGTAGGAGGTTGCACAAAAAGAGGAGCTAAGGGTCTGTGTTTGGGGCTGGCAGCATCGATAAAGGAATTTAATTAAAACTCAGTGGATTTTTTTTTTTTTGCTTGTGAGGAATATTTCACTAAGACTGAAAGTATTTTACAGTTACACTATGCAATCTACTAGGCCACAAGCTTGATGAACACTAACTAGTGTTTTAGGTAAAGCACTAACGAGAGTTTCTAAAAACAGGAGACACGGAACCAAAATCCAGCACCTCTAGTTTTTCCTCCTACTTTATTTTCTTTTCTCCTACTCTTATGTTCAAAGTAACTGAGTCTCTCCAGACAACACTGGTGGTCATTATAGTAATGGCCAGCTATGCATGGCCTTTGCGTAGCTGGCACACGAGAACTAAAAACCTTTGCTTCTGTAACCGAGAGAAAAGGAGACTGGATTGGCAGGCCACCCTTCAGTTCTCCAATCAAGGCCCATGAGCTCAGGTACACACACGCTCAAAGGCAGCAGATGCACACTTGAAGCCTTACATTGAGCCGCATGTTCATAGACCCCCAAAGAAGAAGTCCTCCTGGCATGCATTATATTCTCACAGGCAGTGTATCTGAAATTAGATGGATATCCAGCAGTTAACAATGGCTTTGACTTTCTGCCCTCCAGGCTTGTGATCAGAAAATCAGTCATATACCTTATGATCATAGAGGTTTAGAGCCCCTTGGTAAATTCTGCTATGGAAAGAATCACTATTCTTTATGTCATATTCATGTGGCTTCCCACAGACTTTTGTCCGTTGCTAGGCATGTAGAGTAGAAAATAAGGAAGGCTCAATAGCTGGCCAGAGGAGGGGCTTCTGCCTCATCTTGCGCCTTGAGGGGAGGGAGGTGTTGAGGTCTTGCCTAGGAGGAAGAATTTGTCACGTGGAAAAAGAAAAGTCCAGCTGGGCAAAACTTACACAATGTGTATAAACTACGTGCTCCAGGACTTTTGAGGTGGCCCTGGAGATTGCTTGAAGCTGCAGGCTGAGCCTATGTCGTGCTGGCACGCAGACTCTGCCAGCACAGAACTGAGAGCACATTTGTAACAGTCTGTAGCTCCTCTGCAGTTATGTGTGTGGAGATTATAATACTGTGTGGGTAAAGTTGTGAGACTTCAATCACGTGACAGACAGGACATAGCATGTGACGGAAACTGTGTAATCCTTTATCTTTTTCATAAGATATTCAAATAACGAGTAAAGAAATCACAGAAATGTTGTTCGGGACAAAGCTGGCGAAAGATCCGACCTAGCAGCAGAAGAACCAGCCGTTCTCTAGGTCTTCTCTGAAGGAGACTGCAGATTCTCGGCCCCGCCCTCAGACACAATTCCTTGGTCCTGGCCAGGATTCAGGAACGTGCATTATTCAGAAACCGCCCGTGATGCTCGGTTACCATGTGGGCCGTCTCAGAATCTGTGAGACCTCCTTGAGCCTTTGCCCTTTGGGACATGCAGAGCTCCTGGACTCACAAGTTCTGGTTTTTTCCAACCTTGCACTGCCACATAGCGGCTGTGGGACCTCGAGCATCCCAAGAAGAAAATTGTCCATGTGAAACAAAGTATGTATAGGAAAGGTTACCAATGGGGTAATCACTGCTGGGTGGTCTTGTTGGTGAAACTGATGTGCTTCAAGCTACAGTCTAGTCCAGAGAAGTCAGATTGATCCTAGTGACACGGTCACTTCATGAAGGAGAGTTGGGTTTCAGGTGGGTCCTCCAGCTGTCCTGGAAACTGCCTGTCTCATGTATCCAAGTGGCTCCAGCTAATTGTGCTGTGCCTCGTGCCCATGGCTGGTAGGAATTTTAAGTCAAGCAATACGATTATTAGACATTTGCTTGGAATTTTTTTTATTTTTTTACAAATGTAGCCCAAATGGAATTGTCAATAAGTTTTTCTATATCAGCTTAAACAACTAAGCATCTGAGAGATAATTAGAAGAGGTTGGATCTGCTTAGGACCAGAATCAGGGACATGCTTGTGGATTGCCAGAAGGACAGCTGGCTGCCTGATGTGGCTGTGGAAGGCCCAGAGGGGAGCTGCTTGGCTGATGATGAAGCACCTGCTTCATTCTTATCTCTACAGATGTGTGGCTGGCCCTGGTACCAAAGTGAAGAGGGAGGGGAGCATAGATTTTCAAGAGGGAAGGAAGAAGAGGGCACCCTTTAAACTTTATTTAGATAAGAATATATTTACTGCTGGTTCTAAACACTGAACTCATTCTTTCTTGAACTATAGTTGTTCTTGATTTAAGAATTTAGTCACTGCCTTGAGGGATTTACTATGAAGGAGCCAATATTAGGGCTAAAAATGAAAATAGCTCTCAATTGGAAATTTAAGATATATCACACTGGTTTGAATTGTATCATATTCTCCCCTGGTTTTAATAGAACCCCAAAGGACAAAGAACCAAAGTCTAAAATTGCCTCTGTCTCTAGAGGTGAACAGGAAGCAGATACTATGGCTCCAAAGATAAATGCTAGTTATGGCTGCTTCTATAACTGACTGCTAAAAGAAACAGGTGCCAACATGTAGGTAAATAATCCCATGTGAGTGTTCGTAAGCTTGTGATTAGTATGTGCATTTCATGATACTGTCTTTGACAATTCATTTACACAGTTAATAAAAACTGAGTTTCGAGATTTTTAAAATTTGAACCCCTGTTCAAGCTGTTATTCATAGCCAAGAGTTACTGGTTTCGTACAAATTAGTGAACTTTGTGGTTTTGATTTATTGGTTTTTGAATGCATTCATTACTTTTGCCTCATTTGCCCCATTTCTTTTTTCTTCTGTGTTATTTTCCCTACTCTAATAAATTTCATAAAGGAAACATAAACCCCAGTGCAGATGTGTTTACAGTATCAGCCCCTGATTCACAAGCTCTCCAAAGATCTCCGGGCAGAGCAGAAGGCCATCACTCTGCTGTGGATGACTCACTTGGTGCAGGAGAGGTCGGGATTAAGAATAACAGAATAGTACTTACGTTGTTTATTACTAGTTCAGAGTGTGCAGTCAGTCACTCTCTCCAGCATATCAACACTTTAAATGGTCATAGCAGAGGAATAGAGATTGCCTCACATGCATCTGTCTCCAGTGTAAGTTTTTACTTCCTCTCTGCATTTTCTCTCTACACCAGACATCTGTCTCTGAAACTGTTTTAGGGGGTCACATTCTTACTGTCCTGGTTAGTCAATTGCTCATTCTTTGTGGTTCTCAACTTTTTTCTTTTTTTCCCCAACCTTCGCATATTTATTCTTACCGTCTCAGGACAAATGTTCTCTTGGAACCCTTTGTGACCCTTCTCTCAACTCCCCTAATGTTAGCATGCTCTTCTCCCATTATCACAGGCTTGGCTCCAAGTCACAGTCTTCATTCCTTTAACCTAGAGTCGTCCCAGCTAGGAAAAAAACTCCATATTGCGCTCTCTCTCTCTCTCTCTCTCTCTCTCTCTCTCTCTCTCTCTCTCTCTCTCTCTCTCTCTCTCTCTCTCTCTCTCTCTCTCTCCCCTCTGTGTGTGTGTGTGTGTGTTCTCTGATTCTCTGTCTTTCTCTCTGAATGCTCAGACCAGTGTTTGACGCTTCTAGGATACCTGAATAATGCTTTGTGAAAGCTGCATACGTGGGAAAATGTAATATCCACAAAGAGGACAGATACTGACTCATGAAGCAGTTTAGCCAGGATTATAATTTAGCCAATTATACTTGCCGTATTTTCAGAAAAATAAAAGTTGATTAACTGGTTTATTAATGATCATGCAAACGTGCAAGAGATAGATAACAAGTAAACAGGAAAGTTAAAACATCAAAGCTGATGAGAACAAAGTTGCACTCTTGGGCAGAAATAAAAAAAAAAACAACGTCAAAACAATAGCAACAGGAATAACCCTCGACATCCACACAGGTTCTTCTGAACTGGCTATACCCACATCGGTTCTCTGTAAGCTTCTGCAAATGCATTACTAACATGGAGTTTCTTAGAAAAATGGCTTTGTTACCGTGTCATCCGTTAGATATCTCTAGAATAGTGCTGGCAAGACTTTCCAGAAACTGTATTCTCTCACTGGCAAAATGTTTCCAAAATATTATAGTAAACTTTGAAGCTGTGCGTTCTTCAGAAGTCTGTATGACATTTCCATATTGATAGTTTTTTATTGCATTTTTTTCACTCATCACCACTTGAGTGTTTCTTATCAACTTTTATTCTCAGGATGGAGTAGGTTTGAATTCTGGATACAAATATGCAAAATGCAAAATGCGGGCCAGCAAGAAGTCCCAGAGGTAAAGGTGTCAGAGGTTTGTAGCCAAGGACCTGAGCTCAATCCCCTCAACATAAACAGCAGAAGGAGACAAACCATGCCTATGAATTACCCTGTCTGTAACTTCTACAAGTTTTCCATGTGTCTGCTCCCCAGTACATAGAAAAGGTCACTTCAATTTTTTGAAAAGAAAAAAAAAACCTATACAGATCATTTTGAACAAGTGTGTTATGTGATAGAAGTACCTAGTCCATAGAAAGGAAGGTGGGGGAGAATTAACACTACACACTGTAGGAGGACCTTTGGGTACTGCCCTGTGAGTAGCCTCTGAGGAGCTGCTTAGGGATAGGAGAGCTCAGTCTGATCTTATGAGACCATTAATACAAGTAATAATATGGGTGTAAATACATAGTATATAGGCAAACTCATGGTATAGATGTAAATTGTGCACAAAGAAATAAATATACATACCATGTTATGCATTTAGTTATGTGTATATATTACACATGCATGAGCTCCTGCAAG
Source organism: Microtus ochrogaster (assembly GCF_000317375.1). Taxonomy (NCBI): domain Eukaryota; kingdom Metazoa; phylum Chordata; class Mammalia; order Rodentia; family Cricetidae; genus Microtus; species Microtus ochrogaster. Next base: position 22,844,873 of record NC_022019.1, read on the forward strand.
TTAGTTCAGTAACTCGTCAGTGCCTCACTGGGGTATTGGACTGACGACCTGTGGAAAGGAGCTGTCGGTGCTGTCCTCTTGGATCTCCTGAAATGAACCTGGAAGATGATAACAGTTTGAAGCAATAGCTGCTGTTGATGGTGCTTCCCCTACAAGGAGGTGAGATGCTGCAGCCCAGTGGTCCAGCATTTCCTAGGGCACTCTAAAGACTGAATCAGACTCAGTGAACTGGCATATTGCTCCATGTCTTAGTTTGGGAATTTTAGAATTTCTTGGCAAACTACCATTCCCAAGGAGAACTCCCTGACCTAATTTAGCAAGTTCTAAATGAAGCGTCTTGCTCACAGCCTGGGGGATGGGTTCAGATGGGGCCGGCTGTTTTTCTTCAACTTGTTCCTTTTCAAGTTCCAGAGCAGTTCAGGTCAATGGGATTCGCCTATGCTGAACTCAACTGTTTCTTTAGAATTCAGTGCTCATGGATGAAAGACACGGTGCAAACACAAAGGCACAAACTCTGCCACGCCAATCCATAAACCATCCTCTTCTGAATGAAATTACGGTCTGAAAACATACCAACTCTAAGAGCGGGCCTAAAGCTGCTCTCAATTAAAAGAAAAAAATTGTTTTCCAGTTCATGAAGCTTCCCATATCCAAGGAACTCTGAAAGGGCTTCTTCCTAAAAGAGAAAACACATTCATTTACCAGTGTGCTGTGAAAAACAGGCAGAGAATGAATGGGGACCCCGAGGCTGCTGCTGTGATCAAATGCCTCAGCTCATATCCCTATTTTATCCAAACACATCTTTTATTGTGCGGCTGCTCCACTGGCCTCTTTCAGGAGCTAAATGTGGATGAGAATAAGTACATCAAGGTGAAAACACCAGAGGAATTCAGGAATATAGGATATGGGCTTACACTTACATGGTACCAGTTGTAAAACTTTCGGATGTCTTTGTTTTTCTCTTCCATGCCTGTGACAGTAGGTTCAGTGGCAGCCACCCTATGGGCCTAGTCAGTGCTGACATTGTGCCAGGCCTGTTTCCAGTGATTTACATAGAACCAGCCATTTAATCCCCACAGTAATGCAGTGAGTTAGCCCCTGTTGCCACCTCTTCCTTGTCAGATAGCAAAGCATGAAGAGAGTAAACAATGTTACAATCATTTACCCGGCAAGTCAGCTGTAGGGCTGGGATCTGAATCAGGCTCTCGAGTTTGAACTCTGAACAATTCCGGTGTTTCACATCTCATCTGGAAGGGAGTGTGACTTAAGATCCAGCGTTTGATTCAAATGACTCTGTCGAAGTTCTTAGGTGCTGGCCCAACAGGGATCCAGAAGACAAAAGAGCATTCCGAGGTCAAAGGTTTTAGATGTGCAAAGCACTTTCATCCGGACTTGTCACAACAGAATTAGGAAGTTGTTGTTTATTTTATTTCTAAAATATGACAAGATCTTGATGAATGTCAGTCTTCTAGACTTTTGGATTCAGTAGTAAAGGACTCCACATACAACTCTCCTGGAGCCTCTAAAAAAAGCATTGCATGCTAACTATAGTGCCAGTAGCAACTGTCACTACATCTGAGTGCAGGATGGAGAGGGAAGCAAAGCCTCGGTCTCTGCCAACCCTAGAAAGCCTGTAAAAGATCACGCAGGATGACCTGTGGGTGCTGTTAGCTCGGATTTCAACCTGACAGGGCAACCCTGCAACAGGAAGACATTGTCTCTTCCTCCCATGTGTTATCTCTTGGGAAACTGATTCAGAGACATCCTTCTCCAAGTGAGGCACGGATATATCTATTCAGTCATGACTTCTGACAGAGGGCTGAAGTCATTACCACCAGTGGAACTTTCTGAGGCCGAGTTTTTGTAGAACCAAACGAAACACCCACAAACAAGTAGTAGCTATGTATTGTAGGCCTGCCCGACCTTGAGGACGTATTCTGCAGCCTTCTAAGGTGCTACTGAGTTCTAATGAAGGAAAACAGGGCATGTGGAAGAAGCCCAGATGTTTTTTCCCTTTCTTCAGCACAAGTAAGGGCACATCTGCCTTCGAAGCCGCTACGGGATGTAGAATATTGAATTTCATTTATTTTCCCGTATCAAATGACACTAGGGAGACTTGTCATTGAAACTGTTTAAACACACAGCGGAGGAAGACAGAAAACGATTGAGAACGCCACCCGGAGACTCTACAATCCTCCGTCGTTTGACATCTGCCTCTTCTTTAAAGTTTCCCACCTCACTGTCCTTCCCCTGAGTCTGGAGTGTGGATTAGCAGCCACCAACTCCTGCAAGTCCAATTCATGCATTGCGACCGTGGCAACCCACCTTGAAATGGTGTAATTCCGTGGAAGCCTGCTCTCCCTAATGTCATTTCAGCTAGATCATGTCAATAGTGAGGTGCTGGGCACACGCATGGGACACTGGGATGTGACTCACAGGCAGCTCCTGGTGGTTTGTCATCTGGTTCATTGGACTCACGCAGGAAGTGAAGTGCAGGCTCGGGCTATTTTAGGCCGGCCCCAATGTCAGCAGTCTTCCGATGCTGTTTTAATAAGCAAAGAGATGCATGTTGGGTGCTATCACACTTTAGGACGGCATTACTCACTTCTTAGAATTTGTACAAATATCTTACCATTTCTTTATCCTTAAGAACTAATAACCCTTGAAGCAGGCTGTCCTCCTTCTAAAGTGTTGCTGTAACACTCCCGCAGCAGGGCAGGATCTATAGATACCTCTGTGTGAGGTTTAAAACGGTATGTTTTCACTTATGAATTGCCAGCAGGACCTTATGTAAATGGTGAGGGTTACATTATGAAGCATAAACCTAGCTGGAAGATTTCCTGGCGGACTTATGTTCATGTGAATAAATATTTTGTGTCTATTTATATCAGCAGCACATATGTAAATGCTTTTAGAAATTAAAAAAGAGGGCTTACAATAAAAACTCTACTAGCTCCCCACCTCCAGATTTATTTACCCAGAGAAAAACTATAATTGTTTTAATTATTTCGAGATTCATATTTTTGTTAACCACTTATAGCTTCCAAAATATTGGTAGGTTAGCTCTTCACATATGTGTGCATACACATATACACATATGCCTGTGTGATCATAATTTCTTGCTTGATCTGGGTTCATTGTTTTCTGTTGATTTCATACGTGGGTGGATCAGGATCTAACTCTGAAATACAGTGTGACCTTTAGTTCTTTCTGGTTATCTCCGTCCTTTATGTTAGACATTGCTATAGTTTCAATCTGGAGTATTTTTCTGAGGCCCACGTGCTGACACTGTCTTCAGCATGGCATCACTGGTAGGCCATAGAATCTTTGGAAGGTAGCTCCTAGTGGTAGGCTGTGTTATTGAGGCTGTCGTCACTGGAAGACAATATGGGGACCTCAGACCCTTCCTACTGTATGCATCACTGCCCAGCCAACAGGAGATGAATACCTCAATCTACCACACACCTTTTGCCCCCTCAGACAAAACATGTCCTTCCTGCCAAAACACCAGTGGGGCCAAGTGACTAAGGATTAGAAATCTCATGTCCTTGAGACCAAACAACTGTTTTTCCCACTATAAACTGGCTATTTTAGGTATTTTTTAGTAGAGACCTAACTAACATGTTATCTCCTTTCTTTACCTAGAGAAGAGTGGTTTTGTTATAATGTAAAAATACTCCCAACTTGGTTTCCTTGTGCAATGTAACAAATTGCCTGATGCCGAGTTATTTGTAAAACACAAACATTTAGGGGCTGGGCACTGGTGGCACATGCCTTTAATTCCAACAGTTGGGAGGCAGAGGCAGGCGGATCTCTGTGAGTTCCAGGCCAGCCTGGTCTACAAGAGCTAGTTCCAGGGTAGGCTCGAAAGCTACAGAGAAACCCTGTCTCTGAAGAAAACAAACCAAAGCAAACAAACAAAAAACCCACACGTGTTTAATAGATCATTCTGGAGGGTGAAAATGATCAGGACAGCAGCTGATTCAGTGTTTGGTGAGGCCTAGACACCGTTCCATGGATGGAGTCAGACAGCAGAACTCTTGTATATATGGCAAAGGAAACAGAGAAAACCTTTGCGATTGATCCATTCCTGGAACGCAAACTGGGCCTGCACTAGCTCCCTCCACATCTGTGAGAAATCGCTGTTGCGCTGTGTAATGGGGAAGCTCTTCTGACATCCTCCCTGAAAGGCTCCAGCTTTTAAAGCTTCTCAGTAGGGCAGGCTTGCCTTTCAACATGTGGATTCGAGTGGGCACACTCTAGCTCTATCATTTACTCTTTCTGTAGCTTGTTCTTTCAGTATCTTTTGCTTTCTTTTTACATTATGAAGGGTGACTTAATTCACACTGTATTTTTATCTTTATACTGAGACTTTAATGTTTTATCTATAGGTATATTCTAAAGATTAAATTATAAATAAATTACTACTTTGTTGTCTCATCACATTAATTCTTTTATTATTGTGCAACAATCTTTATCTCTTGCCAATTATTTTTAACCCTTAATAGCCTTTACTGATAAAGAGGCTGTCCAACTTTGCTCGTTCCAACTACATTTTCCTGCTCTATTTATACTTCCAGCCTATGTGTCTGTGAACTTAAGTGTGTCTGTTGGGGATATAGTAGGATTGTGCCTGTGTGTCTTCAGCTTCTGAATATTTTATTAATAAATCTGATCCATTTATATTTAAAGTAACTTGCTATTATTTATTGCTAAATAAAGAATTACTGCTATTTTGCTGTTTCAGCCTGGTTTACAGTCCTTTCTTCCACTTTTGCTATCTTCCTTTGTTGAGTTTCTTTATTTTGATGTGTGTGTCAGTCTTGCATATTTTCTTTTCTCTGCGATTAACCTGACGTTGGCATAAGACCTGGTGAGAGTCTGTTTTAAGATAATTATTTTCATTTCCAATCACATATAAAACTGCATTTCTTAGGCACACACACTTGGTTATTAATATATAAATTTACTTCTCTCCCAGGGCTTCCACTAACACATATTTTGTGTTTATTCTTATCCCTTTAACTTTGCACATTAGCATTAGTGTTACTTGTGATTTATGTGCCACCCTCGCAGTCTGGATTATTTTGTATTCATCTGTGTTTGCATTTGCCAGTAAAATGCCTGCTTTCATATTCTTTCGAGTTGCAATCTGCTGTCCTTCAAGATCTCCCTTTACAGCTCCTTGTCAGGAAGGTCTGGTGTTGAAAAATCCCTTTCTCTCTATTTGCCTTGAAATGTTTTTCTCTCTCATTCGGTTCTAATGGTTTTTTTTTTTTTTTCCAGGATGGTCTTCCTTGGTGACAGCTTTTTCTTTTTTCCTTTTCTTTAATCACACTGACTCCATCTGCATATTGGTTTCTAGGCACCAGCCTTGCTGTCAGCCTTGAGGAAGTGCACTCTGATGTGACGATTTGATTTTCTTCCACTGCTTTTAAAATTCTTTGCTTGGCTTTTGACAGTTTAATTACTTTAATACTGTGTTTTATGTCCAAATTTGAGTGGTTTTCAGCCATTTTTAAGCCTTCCATATTATTTTCTCTATTTTGAGTTTTCTGTAATGCATGCCGGTTTCCCCGGTAATGCCTCACATCTGAACAACTTAAACTGATGTGTCCGCAAATGTTTTTTTTTTTCTGCTTGTTTAATTGTTTTTAAAGCCCCCCCATCTAACTGTTTAAGTTTATTCATTATAATTTAGGTGTTGGTTCTTATTAATTATTATAGATTTATTATTTATTTCTATGCTCTCACAGTATTGCTATATTTAATCTCCAATTGTTGCAGTGTGGCCCCTGGAAGACCTTTGGGCCGGGCTCCTGTGACTTTTGATAACTCAACCCCAGATTTTATTGTTTATATTTTTAACACTCCCATGCCTCTATTCACTCTAGGTTCCCTCAAGCCTATCCATAATTAATGTCACCAATCCATAATGAATGTTGAACTAACCTACAGAGTAGGCAAATCAATAATCCCATAAATATTTATTGAGTGTTAAAAGACTATGTTCGATGCAATGGAGAACATTGAAGTTTAGGATATAATTTCTGCCACCAAAGGTCCTGTTAGGCCTTTCTCAAAGATAAAATAAACTAAGGGAAGATAATAAAACATACATGGTAGAAAAAGAGTAAATCATAGAGGCTGGGGTTCTCGGTGAAGGAAAGGCAAGGTGTGACTTAGCGCCTGAAGAAAGGGGCCCAGGAACGGGGGTGTCTGGCCAAATGAGTTGGCCATGAGAAGGCAGTGGGGAGGCTGTTGCTATTGCACGTAGGGGGCTGTATTAGAATGAAAACCATCTTCGATGCAATAGTCAGATTTCTCTTTTAGTAAGATAAAATTAACTAAAATTGATAAAAGAAGTAGAAAATGAGAATAATTCTGTATTTTTAAAATAAGTTGAATTACTAAGGGTAATTATTCCTACAGAGAGGATTCCAGGACAAATGCACTGTGCAGAAGCTGGGGAAATTATTCTAGTGTTTATGAAATAAATTATACTAATTTCAAGCTAATTCAGATATAAGCAGA
>NC_022019.1:22851606-22880876 GCF_000317375.1 Microtus ochrogaster
AACTGCAATAGGAAAACTTCTAGGATGTGAAGAAGTAACATAGACATATGCTAATTGAATGTAATATCCTTTTAGATCACCATAACACAGTCCTGTTTGTGCTCTAAAAAATCTCACATTGATGTTCCTCGTGATTATAGACACACAGCTGTTTCACCCCAAGATGTAGCTCCAGTCACAACAGGGACATAGAGAGGATAATACATCGTGATTATTTCAAGTATATCAGCATATATACTTTAAAATTTGGATATTAAATATCAAATGCTAAATATTAATTTTACCAGTGTGATGAAGTATACAAATTATCTGACTATCATAAGAAGACTCAAAGTCAGCACTCTTAAATTTTAATACATAATTATGTAGAAGCTGAAACATAAAGTACAAGAGACCTTCCTTAGTTTGACCAGAGGAAGGAAGCCTGGGAAAAACAAGCAATGACAATGGCATTCTTTCTTCCAAAATCAATCAAAAGCCCTCCTCTGACTGTTTCTAAGTGACCTTAGTAGAGGTCTGACCCTACGCAATAAGGCAAGTAAAAGGAAGAGGAAGCATGCAATAAGAGGCAGGAGCTTTAAGACTGCCCGCATGTATCAGGTAGAAAATGTTCATAAATTCACATATAACATCTCAAGAAGTCCAAAAAATTCTGCTTGAGGTAAGAAAATTTTATTGAACTTAGAAAGGTCTCAGGAGTCAAAAACAGCATAAAACATCAATTCTTTCTCTGCAAACTCAAAAATTATTAAGTAAAACTACAAATAATAGCGTTTATTTTTGTATCAAAACTATACACTTGTTGATAGGCTTTAAAAGTGCAAAACACTAAAAAACATTTTGTAAATGTATGAAAGATTTAAGAAGGCAAATAAATAATTAATCATAATTAATCATATTGTACAGTGAAGACTTTTAACAAGTTGATTTTTCAAAAAATGATTTAAGTATTGAATGCAATCCTTAGTATTTTATGTAAAAATTAATAAATTTGGTCCTGAAATTTATTTGGAAATACAAAGATTTGGAAATTTTAAGCCACTTTAAAAACTATATATATATATAGTTTTTATATATATAATACCAGGGGTGCTCGCACTCTGAAGAAGGGGTTCGAATGAGTTGGTAGAAGGAACAGATTATCAGGATATAGACAAATGTGTGCCATCAACTGATTTGTAATAAAGACAACAAATGTCGTTTCCTGGCTTAAGTCAGACTCACAAGAAACAGTTAGTTACTGTTCTTCATTGATTATATTGAAACAAAGGAAATAATACGCACCCCACTCCATACGAAAAATAGCCCCAAGTTTATAATAAACCTCTACATCAGAGTAGAAACTCTAAACCTTAACAAATAAACAGGATATCTTAGAATGACCATAATTATTCATTAGAATACAATGTATGAGAAAAAAAACCAATAACCTAAATTTACCAAACATGCAAAGTTCCTCAGTGACAGCATTGTTCATGGTCCAGACACAGAGTGGAAACTTTATCTACTGCACATAAATGAGAAGAAGAAATCAAACACACACTGTATAAACAATCTCCACATCTCAATGAAAAGGAAACGACGAAGGTAGATTTGGTGGAACAAGCCTGTAATACTTACTAGCTGCTTGTAAATTCCCGAGGCAGGAGCATCATGACTTCAAGATCTACCTGAGCTGCAGAGAAAATTTATGTTCTGCCTGGCTAACTTCATGAGATCTTGTCTCAAAATTTAAAAAAAAGAAAATGACTAGGGTGTATTTTAGTGAGAGAAGCCTCGGGTTCAACTCCTAACAGCAAAAAATGACTTTTAAGGATAAAAAGAAAACCTTTTCGTCATTGTGCAAATTGCTTAAACACATCCTTCATCAAAGAAGATGTAAGAGTTCAATAAGCATTTGAAAATGTAATAATGTTATCAGTCAACAGGGAGCTGTAAATTGAAGTAGGAGTTCTCTCTTCAGAGCTGCTAAAACTATCAGATACCAAATGTTAACTGTCATGTCCTAATACTTTTTCTATGCTAGTAAGGGTATAAAATATTATAGCATCTTTTAGAAATTTTCTAATTCTTTATGAACTTAAACACGAACCTTCACCATGGCTGAGCATTCTCAGACCTAGTTATATGCTTTTAGAAAATGAAAAGATACACAGTCCTTGTCTTAGTTACTGTTCTGTTGCTGTGAAGAGACATCGTGACCAAAACAGCTAATAAAGGGAAGCATTCACTTGGGTGTTGGCTTACAGTTTCAGGCGGTGAGAGTGATCATCATGTCTGGAGCATGGCGGCAGGCAGGCAGGCATGGAGGAGGTGCCGAGAGGTGCATACTGATCCACAGGCAGCAGGCAGAGAGAGAGAGAGAGAGAGAGAGAGAGAGAGAGAGAGAGAGAGAGAGAGAGAGCAGAGGAGAGGGTAAGAATGGAGAGAGAGACTCAGCCTTGCATGGCTCTTTACAATTTCCAAAACCCCCTCCCTGTGGCACCCCTCCTCCAACATGGCCACACCCAATCCTTCCCAAACAGTTCCGGTAACTGGTGACTAAGCACTCACATTTATGAGCCTATGGGGCCATTTTCATTTAAGCTACCATAGCCTTATATAAAAATATAAAACCTGAGTTTGGAGAGATGAACCGGCAGTTAAGAATCCTGACTGTTCTTCCAGAGACCCCTGGTTCAGTTCCCAGCGCTGATATGGAAGCACTCACTGTCTAGACTCCAGTCCCAGTGGATCTGACAGCCTCTTTTGACCTCCTCAGGGACTGCATACGTGTGGTGCACAGACGTGCAAACAGAAAAAAATACCCACATAAAACCAAAGGGAAACTATAACTTCTTGTATAAGAATGTTCATAGTCACCTTTTTATCATAATAACCAAATACTGGAACAACCTAAGTGCTAGTGATTAAAAAATAGAAACAGAGATGAGGACGTGAAAAAAATTATGGTACGTTCATACATTGATCTACTGCGCATGTGTGTAGTCTAGAAGGGACCACCAGAAGTAATGGAGATGCTTTTTATCATGGCTGCCTGAATGTTACGTGGGGTCATTCACGTGACAAGACTTATGAACTATGTGCTTAGGATAGTGTGACTGACTGTGTATCATTTACAGACAAGTTAAAATGTTGATCCGGCTTTGAGATTCTTAACTCATTGGAGAAGTACTTATCAAACCTGGGTTTTTCAGTATTCCTAAGCAATCAGCTTTGCCCCGCACACAGGCACTCTTTCTTCCCTTGCTGGGAATTCAGACACACCCAGAATCCCCTCTTTACTTCACATTTTGTCTATTCTTAACCACCTCCCCATTCCTCCACTCGAAATGCTGCTATGCTTTTGGACTATCTCTTTATTTTCATTTTTCATTTCCTCTAGCTGCTGAAATTTATTCTCTCTGTTTTCTGTTCCTCACCGCCCTCTGTATATTCCTACTGCTGATTCTTAATTCACTCAAGAGTCTTTCCCTGATTATTCACAATATTGATGTAACATTTGTCTTCATGCCCCATTCACAATCTGGCTGATGGAAAAGTACTTCTAATTTATCCCAGGCTACTCTACAAATTCTCAACGTTGTTATGCTAGCATTTATATTAATCATGTTCTCCAACTACAGAAATGGTCCCCACTCTGGTCTCCAGCGTGTTTTCCTGCTATCCGTACTGCTTTGCTATTCAGATGTAACGTTTGTACCATCTGACAGTTTTGATACCTGTCTGTATCCTTCTTGAAGAGATTTGAAATTGTATATGAAGTTAATCTGGAAAATTGTCCTTTTATATGATTATGCAAAATGATGCTAATAACTAAGTTTATCACTTCCTCACGTTTTTAAATTTGACTAAGTAGATATGTACTGAGCACCTAGGACTGCCTATGGATGTATTTGTAATCATCATGCATGTATTCTCAATTTTAAAAGAGCTTGAAGCCTACCACATTTGAAAGTTAACAAGTGGATATTGTTCAGCATGTTAAACTCTGTCTGTCTCTGTCTCTGTCTCTGTTTCTCTCTCTCTCTCTCTCTCTCTCTGTGTGTGTGTGTGTGTGTGTGTGTGTGTGTGTGTGTGTTTGTGTTTTAGTGTATTTGTGTTCTTCTGGTCAACATAGTAAATTTTGACTACTGTGAGTTGCTTTGGGATATCATTTTTGGTTGGAATAAGGTTATATAGGTAGCTGGTAAAAATGTTAGTTTAATGTCCCAATAGGCACTGAATCTTTCCCTCTTCTATGGAAAGAAAAATCTAGTTTTTTGACATTTATCTAGAATGATTGGATTGGTGCTGGTGTCTGTAAGGATGGTTCTGGAAAAGCATAGTGTTCGAGTCAGCAGGCTGAGACGTGAAGGTCTTCCCCTGTGTGGGTAGACATCATCCTAGAACTGGGACCCAGATGGAACAGGAGTGCACAGCAAGGGCTGATTCCTGTTCTCTTCCTGGGACCTAGGATACTGTTTTCTTTCTGCATGTGGATCTTGGAGCCCCACGTGCTATAGGAACCATACCATAGCCCCACAGTCTCTGACCACTGATCTGATGTTGCAAGTTACACCATCCCTGATTGGTTCTAAGAACTGCAACTTGAACTGAGCCACACTAGGGCATCCTCAATTATATAACCTCTGTCTTGGTCTAATCTGTTCCCCTAATTATCTCCTTCTCAACTCTCCTTCTCAACTCTGAGTGTGTTTGTAGAGAAAGACGGAGATTCTGTCCATCTGTCTCACCGGGGGACCTGGTCTCAAACAGTAAGGCCCCCTCCAGAAAAACAGAGAAAAGAGCATATGGAGTGTGTGTGTGTGTGTGTGTGTGTGTGTGTGTATGTGCATGCACGTACACAAACACACGCCCCTGAGTTCACACATGTGCACATACATACAAGTAAAGACAAGGATTTATTGTGAAGCTTCAGCGGATATGATCTGGAAGACTGGCAGGCCAGCAAGCTGGGACTCCAGGGAAGACTTAGTATGGTAGATTGAATTTGCAGGCAAATGATGCCGTCTTCATGGGCTCTCCAGATGTTTTCTCTGTAGGGATGTCCATGTTACAGAATACAGGGTCCTTATTCATTATCTACTGCCTACAACATTATTTTCATCTAAAAATACTTGCACAGTTTCTAGGGAGATGTTGGACCACATACCTGAGCGCAGATGTCACAGAAATTTGGTTATGCCTTGGCTCATCTTCCTAGCTCCGTTTTCCCACAAAGCTTTAGTCAAGCCATTGATTGCCAAGGCCGTAGTCTTCTCTACTGAGGAAGCTGACTGCTGGCGTAGAAACTTCCCTCAGTTCCTTTCCAAAGGGACCTCTCCAGAAGATCGTTCTCAACCTGGCAGCAATGTTAGCAGAGCTAGGACATTGTCACTGCTCCGTTTTCTTATATCCAGTTCTGAGGTAACCGAGAGGCCTAGCCCACAGTTGCGGTAGTGGTGAGACACACGAGGATAGAGCCATGCAAAAAATCAGTGTTAATTCCAGACTTGCTATGTGACCCACTTATAGCTTCCAGACAGACAGAAAAGGGAAGAGTCTTTTCCTAGTATAAAAAAACAGTCTACACTCATGCTTAGTTCGGGGCAAGGACACAGAGCTAGAAGGAACTGGAATTGCATGACTCAGGGAAAAGTCATCAGATTTTAGTGGTCTGGAGCAGCGGTTCTCAACTTGGGAGTCACGACTTCTTTGGGGGTCACATATCAGATACTCTGCATATCAGACATTTATAGTATGATTTATAACAGTACAAAAACTACAGTTATGAAGTAGCAATGAAATAATTTTATGGTTGGGCGTCACCACAACATGAGGAACTATTTATCAAGGGTCATCATGGTAAGAAGGTGGAGAACCCCTGATCTGGAGTGAGTTAGCTGTCGTGATTGGAAACTCTAAAGTAATTCTAAAGTAATGACAAAGTAAAGGGCGGGGCGTCTTACTCTTTCATTTACAGTCAATTTTGGATTGGCATCGGCATTAAACATTTAGTTAAATATTTAACATGAAAAAGGCAAGAGAGAAGATAGTCCAAGCTTGCTTATGAATCAGAAGTCCAAAGCCCCACCTCTAGCTTTGGAACCTTAAGTAGTATCTCCACCCCATCTGTAAAGTAAGACTGTGAGAGAAATCATCGGGCTTTCTAATGTCTTAGTTTCCCTTGCATCTGGTGAGTCACTGCCACAGTCACCCGGCTCCGTGCTTGTTGCAATAGGGCACATTGTATTCTACTTCCCAGAGTAGAGGGGCATGCACTTTCTCTCTACAGTGACAACCACGTTTTCTTGAACAGTACCTACTAAAGGTCACATTGAAGATCTGAGTCACAAGCCTTATGATTTAAATCTGAGCCTAAGTTTAAAAACGGCATGTCTAGAGCTTGCCAGTTTCCATTAAGAACCACAGTGTCAGTTTGAATTACTGCCGAATTAAGCAGGACCCTGCAGGATATTGTATCCCTTAGCAGAAGGCGTGCGCGTTCTCCTTGGCTCCATTCTCTGCCTCCACGGTGGCAAAGAAAATGATGTCAGACATCATGGACCTGCTTTCTTGTAAAGTCCCTAAGTTTCCAGTAACATCCGACATATAGAACTTTATCATGTCTGGTTCATAGCGCTCATCATGACTGTTGCTTTCCTTACTGAACCTTCTTGGCTCCTCTTATCCCTGACAGAGGGAACCTCAAGCCCTCCGAGGTCACCAAACGTTTACACTCCCCAGTGGTACCATTATCCTGTCCCACAACAGAGCCCCGGCTCCAGTAAGTTCTCCCCTCACCATCTATGTGGGGATCTTGCTTAATCCTCAAAATGACCTTCCGGAAAGGGCTGTGTGGGAGAAACGATGTGGCAGAGTTTGAGTTCTATGGCCGCTATGACACAGCTAGTCCGTGATGAACAGGAATTCTCCAGAAAGTCGAATTCCACATCTCATTCTCAGTAGTACCAACATCTTACCAGCTGTGTTCCTCTATGAGACAGTAAGTTTTCAGGGGCAGAAGGACAGCCTTACTGTTTCCATTTTTCTTGAAACTTTTAACTTCTTCATTGACTCAAATATCTCTGGCGCGTAGCTGCTAAGTGAGTATGGTTGGTATTTTTGGTAAGCAGACACGCACATTACTTCAGATTTGAGTGCTCGATTGTGTCAGAATGGCAATAAAGAAAGAAAAAGGTGGTAAGCCACTGTGGTCTGTTTACTGTGCATTCCCGTAACTTAGCTTCTCTGTTCCCTCCTTCCCATCCTCTCTCAAGGTCCTCCTCGTTCTTGTAAAGTTGGACTCGCTCTGGGTCTCCATAGTCTCGTCTCTTCCCCATATACTCTCCACCAACTTCCCAACCATTCCCTGCTGTCTGTTTATATGTGACTTATGTTTCAATGCCAAACATAAAATTAAAAAAAGTTTAAAAGTCACGTGTGACGATCTAGCTCCTAGATCATTTTCTAGCCTTTCTGCAGTACTTACCAAGTGCTGTGCAAATGAGGTAAAGGTTCCAAAACAGACAAAAGCCCATGGCATTGAAGACTTGCACACTGGGAAAGGTTCAGGAGTGTTCATTGGCTGGGCGCTGCCCTGAGACAGCTTCAGTGAGAACAATTGGCAGAAGGCAGACTGTGAGGCCGTGCTGCTTCCAGAACCATGCTGTTAACTGGCTGAAAATGAAAAACATCTAGAAAGATCCCTGTTACACTTTACGGGGCTCCATCAGTCATTCAGGTGGCCGTATCCACGTGCCCAGTTCAGTCAGGGCATCCTCCGAGGACGGAGACTCAATTCCCAATGTCACACGAAGGGACCTGTGAGTGGAGTAGAGGGGCCCGCGGACGTGAGAAGTGCCTCTCGCCATCAGTGGCATAGCGGAGCACACACACCGCACTGTCACGCCAGGGAGCTGCCTGGTTTCCAAGGAACTCTCTTTGTTTGCTTAGGAAAGAGAGTTGGAGGGAAAAGCTGCCTTACTTAAGCCTGCTTTTCACAGGGCCAAACAGAATAAGACAATATTTGATGTAAACCTAAAGCAAATTAGGAAGCACAATTTCATAATTAATTTAGTAGTATTTGAACTTGGTATCTCTGGAGGTTATGTGTTTCTCATCGGTTGTGTTTATGAAACGGATTTCTCAATCTCCTAGGCTACACCATGAAATGAGAGGAAGAACCAGCCAGAAACCCTGTGGGTTTTAGTAGGAACAGAACTTCACCCTGAGCTCAGCAAGATGCCTGTCAGGTTTTCACCCCTGCAGTGCAGGGTGGCCATCCCCCAGCCCCGCCCTCCATGTGAAGGCCCCGCCCAGACCGATGTCTAGATATCTGGGAAGCAGCGATGCTGTTCTGGTGCTCACAGCCCGCCCAAGGCTCCTCGGTCTGAGCTCAATGAGATGGGAGAGTGGAGAAGAGCAGGATTGTTTATAAAATATTCTTGACGGTTGCAGTTTCTGAATACAATGCTGAAAGGTCCATGTCTCACCTCTCCATTAATGAGTCAAATGATTTGGATACAAAATTAATAGAAATTAATAACATTAAAAACATTAGTTAGGGTTTCTATTACTGTGAAGAGACGCCATGACCATAGCAACTCTTCTAAGGAAACATTTAACTGGAGCTGGTTTACAGTTTCAGAACTTGAGTTCATTATCATCAGGGTGCGACTTGCTGGCGTAGACGCAGACATGGTGCTAGAGAAGGAACTCAGAGTCTTACATCTCTATTCGAGGTCAGCGGAAAGTGGTCCGAGACACTGGGCGTGGCTTGAGCATATATGAGCCCGCAAAGCCCCCACAGTAATACACCTCCTCCAACAAGGCCACGCCCACTCCAGCGAAGCCACGCCTACTAGTGTCACTCCCTGTGAGTCTATGGGGGCCAAAGACATCCAAGCCACCACATGTACTTTCGAGCATGGAGACCTGGCGGGACTGGCAGTTGGTACCGGTGCTGCAAACATTAACTAACAGTGAGCTTTCTTTGCTTCCAGAAGCATCTGGCATGTCAGAGCCATACTGTCTTCCGTGGGACCTCCTTTGAACAGCTTCCATAAATCACTTTTATGAACACGTTGTTTCAATCAAGGCCTGGAAGGACAGATACCCATCTTCTTCTCTGCAGGCCATTGTAAGGTTTGTGTTATTTATTTCCATATTTATTACCAGCGATATTGTTAATTTTAAGGGATTTTTCTTTAAAAAATGCCTTGGTAATCCTTTTCAGTAAGAACTCTGCAAGTAGATAACGCACAAGCTGTAAGGCTTTAACTTAACTATGAGATAGAAGTAAATAAAAGGGAACAGGCTGTGGTGTGTCTCATTCCCATCATTGCATGTTCTGTGTGGTGCTTGAAGATAGTAGGGATAGCGCAGGTTCCACATTGGCCATAAACAATCTTTATTTCTAGGTTTACAAACCCTAAACTGAATAGATCCCATTAGTCTATATTAGGTGTGACCATACATCAGATTTTGCTAGATAATTTCAATCAGCCAGCACTTATGGATAAAATGCACTTTGAAATATCAAACATCAAAACAGAATTTTTCCGGTATCAACTACTACGATCACCAGGGCGCTTTTAAATGGAGACTCTCAGTGGACCAAGTGTCTTTATTTTGTCTACCGAGAGGTGCTCACCTTAGGTTTCTTGAATGATAAAGAAGGCTTGTATAACTGTGTGTGTGTGTGTGTGTGTGTGTGTGTGTGTGTGTGTTAGCATTTTGCAAAGCAGTTCTTTTGCTCACTCAAGGAGCAATCTTGCTGGCAGGGCACAGCTTTCTCCTGGAAGTATGCTTGCCTCTGCAACAGCACCAAATAAAAGGCTTTTATGTTGAAGACGCTGTCTGACAAAGACTGGATTTGGTTCCTGCATCTTTCATAGCTGGAACAAGCAGCAGAATACATAGGTAAGGCCTGGAACATGGAGTGCACAGAAACTAAATAAAGAACAAGCAAGAAGGCATGCCCTACTGCCCAGCCCGACACATCTTTATTCCATTTGGTGGGACTTTTATTCTGTCCTAGGTGACAAATGTTTTCTCCCTAATAGACCTTTACTGTGTTTTAACTTTTTTTGTGTGTGTTTTAACTTTTTTACTTCTTTTATTCCACTGAGAAATCAGAGCAAATTGTACGTAGTCCTGGGCTAACTTCCGGTCTTTCGTGTCGCCCGCCACTTGGGGTGTCTTGATTAGCTCACCTTGTAGGGCACGGCTGTGGCTGTTTATTAGGAATCGGGGCTGATGGGAACTTGTGCCCCATCTCCCCTCTACCTCCAGGCTGTGTTGTGGTAGCTTGCTGGACCCTGATGACTGTATCCATAGAAACAGACACACAGGGAGGACTTGAGATCACCTGAGTGTACCTCCCTCATCTGCAAGCAGGATTCTGCTTCACCTGTCTGGTTTTAAGTTTTCATACCCAGAACTTGGTTTCCTATTATGAAACTGACACTTTAAGAAAAATCAAAGAACATTTGAAATATACCCCTTAACAAAATTTTAAGTGCATGGCTAACTTCTTATATATTATGAATGTGTTCTTTGAGAATGGAGTAGTCTGTCTTCTGAACCTAAGTTCTGTACTTAGTGAAAAGCAGCTCTGCATACACCTGGCCCCAGCCCCCACCCTACTTCAATCTTCCATGAGTGTGGCCACTTCGGGTCCTGCTATGAACTGAACCATGATTGCTTATCCTTCTGGGACAAGTTTGTTTCACTTGGCAAATTTCATCCTTTGTAATATTCTTTTCTGGCCATTGCTACATTGTAAAAAAAAATATTCTTGTGTTTGTGCGTGTGCACGTGGTGGGGTGTGGCTACCATAAGATGAACATGGGAGTCAGAGGGCAGCTTTGTGGAGCTCGATCTCTCCTTCCATCTTTATGTGGGCGCAATGGCTCAGATTTAACCCATACAGCTTTACTGGCTAAGCCGTCTCACCAGCTCACCTTTTTTAAAAAAGTTTATCTGTTGATAGTTCGTGAATCTACATGCTGATTATCATGAGTAATGTTTAATAAGCCATGAAAGTGTCCCTTCAAAGATCTTTTCTTTGGCTATATACTCAGAAGAAGAAGTGTGAGAGCATATGATAATCCCACCTTTAATTTTTTGGAAAAAAATTGCTGTGCTGTTTCTCCCAAGTGATGGTTACCGTTCGAACACATGCCAACATTGTTCAAGCAGTGTGGTATCTCCATGTCTTAGCACGCTCACTCCTTTTTGATAGGTGTGAGGTGACAGATTTCTGTAGCTGTGACTCGATTCCCTGATGCTTATCACAAGTTGAACACTACATATCTCCTCAAGGGATATCTGTTCTAGCTCTTTCTCACCATTGTTTAGTTTTTTTTTTTTTTAGCTAAATAATATTTTCTTTTGGCTCTTGAGCGTCAGGGCCTCACATAGGTTTTATATGTTAACTTCTGGATGGATGTGCGGTGAGAACATACAGATTGTTCCGTCCTTTGCTTCCTCCCCTAAACAGAGACGTTTTACTTGGTAAGATTCTATGTGTCCTTTTTGCCTTGGTCATCATTCTACTGTTGGTGTGAAAATAATCACAGTCAATGTTGTGGGACTATTTGTGCATGACTTCTACTTGTATCTTTTTTGGGAGGTGGCCTTAGGTTTACATCTTCAGTCAGTTGGGGGTCGGTTTTAGTATATATTTATAAGATAAATGAACATCTCATTCTTTTCCAGTTTTCCTAATACATGGTAGTTGAGAGACTGCTCTTACCCTATAGTTACCTGAACTCAAGCCATGAGAGTCCACTTCATTGGGTGTACATAGGACCATGTGCGACTCTCTACTCTGTTCCCTTGATCCGCTTGTCTGCTTTATATTGCATCATTTTCTTTTAATGTTCATGGCTTTGTAGTCTATTTTCATGTGAAGAAGCATATTACAGGCCCAGACATGCAGTTCTGGCTTCTCAAAGTGATTTTGTTATTATTGTTCTTTAGAGTTCCATATGAATTTCAGGATTATAATTGCTATTTCTGTAGCAAATTTGACTGGGGTTTTGAAGAGCTTGCATTGATTTTGTGAAGCACTTTGGTTAGTATAGACATTGGAGCAAAATTAAAGCTGTTAATCTATAAACATGAAGTCCTCCATTTGTTTATGTATTCCCATGGGTTTTTCAGCAACATTTGTAGTTTTCAGTATTCAGATATTTTGCAAGTCTGGTTAAACTTGTTCCTAAGTGTTTTCTAATTTTCTATTTTTATTGATTTATTTTGTTTACAGTTTTATGCTGTATATGATATATCCTGATTATTCTCTGCTGCTACCTTCTCAAACTGCCTTTATCTTTACCAGTCTCTCTCCCAAGTTCCTAACTTTTTAAAAAAGATTTACTTATTAATTATTTATACAGTGTTCTGCCTGAATGTGTCTTTGCAGGCCAGAAGATGGCACCAGATATCATTACAGATGGTTGTGTTCAATTCCACATGGTTACTGGGAATTGAACTCAGGACCTCTAGAAGAGCAGTCAGTGCTCTTCACCTCTGAGCCATCTCTTCAGCCCCTAGTTCCTAACTTTTGGTTATGTTTTGTGAATCATTTCTTTTAAACGGGGCAGTCTGTGTGCTCATTGAAATAGAAGTGTTCACTGAATCCTGATCAGATCACTGGTGAATCACAATGGTTTCCTTGCTCTCCAAATCTGTCAGCAGCAAACAAGTTAGCAGTGGGAGATAGGATCCCCCGAGTCCCTCATCCATTGATACCTAACTGGAGACATGCTCATTCTTGTGTGGACCCAGGGTAGGCACCCAGAGATGCTATGAGTTTATGATTGCATGGCTATATCTTGACCATAAGATGACATTTTGCAACCTTGCTGATCATCTGACTCTTAGATTTTTTTCCACTCCATCTTCTAAAATGTTCCCCGGGACTCAGAGGATATTGGACAAGTGTCTAGTGTAGGGCTGAGCTGTTGCATAATCTCAGCATCTTGAGCAGGGCCTCCATGAGTTTATGCATTCTCTCCCATTCCCTGGAGAGGCAATGCTTCTCTGATTACGGCTGAGAGCAGCAATTGTCTATAGGCATAAACATGCATCTTTAGCAGGCAGCTTGACATTGTGTCAATTTAGCTAAACCACCTGTTCCTAAGTATTTTATGTCTTATGGTAAATGAGATTGTTCTTGTAATTTCCTTTTCTGACTGTTAGTTGTTATTATGTAGAAACAAACTATTTTGGTGTTCATTTTCTATCCTGAAACTGTTGACTTTATTAGTTCCTATGCTTTTATATGAGAGCCTAAGAGTTCCTTATAAGATGATGTCATTACCAAACAGGTGATTTTACTTCTTCCTTTCCCATAATGATGCTTTCATTTTCTTTTACTAGACTTTTAATGCTATGTTGGTAAAAATGTACCAAAATTTGCATCTTTTCCTTGTTACTAATTTTAAAGGGAAACTTTTAGGTTTTCATAATTGAGTATGATGTCTGATTGGGCTTTTTATTCATGACTTGTTACGTCATGGTAATTTCTTTCTATGCCTAAATTGCTGAGCTGTTTTGTTTTAATCATAGAAGAGCATTAAATTTTGACAAGTATTTCCCTATATCTGCTGAGATGCTCCTCTGATTTTTATACCTTTTTTATTGTAAGATAGTGTGTCTTTTGAAATGGCTTTTGGGTATTGAGCCATTCTTGCAACCCAGGGGTAAATTCTACTGTCTTGGTCTATAATTTTGATTCTGTGCTGTTGAATTTTGGGTAAGGATTTTTTTTTCCATCCCTGCTCATCAGAGACACTGGCTAGCAGTTTACTTTTCATAGGGTATTTTCACCTGGCTTTGTCAACAGCCTTGGCCTTATGTAAGAGGTTTTGTAGCAATCCTCCTCTTCCATTTCTTAAAGAGTTTGAAAAAGATTGTCGGTTTTTCTTAAGTATTTGACAGTTTTCCAGTAAAGCTGCCTAAAGCCTTTCTTTGTTGGAAGGCAGATGGTAGTTGTTAGTGTAGTTAACTTAGTAGGCAGTTACAGGTCTGCACAGGCTTTCCCGTTCCTACAGAGTAACCACCAGTAGGCTGTAGTCTAGTTGCCGTTTAGGTTATAATCTGCTCCACTCAGACTACCCAGCTTCTTGGTATCTGGTTGTTCATGTTAGCCCAACAATATTTTTTCATATCTGATGTAGCATGGCCTCTCCAATGCCCCTCCTTTGCTTCTGGTTTTATTTATTTGAATTTTTCTCAAGGAAAGTTGTGTATTTCCCAGCCTCATGTGATGCTCAAGGATTTCTTCTTCTAGATAAACAGTTCCTCCATACCATTATACCTGTATTTTTCAAATCACCCTTTTCCTTTTCTTTTGGAGAGGAAAGCCCATTTTATGTTGTTTCAATAAAGTATTTTTCTGAAAAATTGTATAATTTAAATTTTGGCCATCTTTGTATCTTCATTGTTTCTGTTTTGGTGTCTCTCAAGTTCCAGCATTTCATTTAACTTTCATAGCACAAAGAAATGGAAGGATCATTAAATGTTACCTACTGGTGTTTCTCAATCACTGGATTGGGTAGGGCCATTCTTTGTGGCATAAGATTGAATCATACATTTTAGAATTTTTCAAATCTCTTGATTCCCCAAACCAAATGTCAACAGCTCATGATAATTTCAGCTGTTGAAATGGATTCGAATCTCCCCTCCCAGTGCTGAGGAGGTCTGCTGGTGCCTGCACGCCTCGCTGGACACTGATGATGTAGTTGGTGAACTGGGCACAGGGTGCAGCTAGGCCCTTTTCTGCTTTATCATACTTCTCAAATCCCTGGTTTCCCCAGCCATCTAAGCCACATCTGCTGATTCTATATATACTCTGTTGTAGGACTGGTGCTTGTAGTTTGGTATTTCAAGGAGATCACGTTTGTATGATTCAAAAACAGGATTAAGAGGAAGGTCATATTAGAATGTAGTTCTGTAAAATAACAGGGAAAGGCCATCTCTGGGGATGCAGAGAAGCAGTTGGGCCTGGCCCTCAGGAGAAATGTTTGTACAGACACCACAATGGTAGTTGGTCGGTTACTAAAATCAGAAAAGGGGGAAACAAAAAACCTGACACCTGAGGAAAGTGTAAAAATGAAGGATTCTTGTCTGCATGCACTTAGTTTCAGTTCTCACCCAGGCCGCAGGCTTCCTCAAAACACTAGAGCATCAGTCTGTGGGGAGCTGGCTGGGGAAGGCTGGGTTCTGATTGACCCTCTCCAAATTGCCTTGCCTGCCTGCTGACTCCATCCTCCTCCTCTTCCTCTTCTTGCTAGCTCATCTCCCATTCCTTATGCCTTCTGAATGTGGAGAAATGGTTTGACCAGTTCTGTTCCTTCTCATTCTGCCAGAAGCTGGAGCCAAGTTTAAATTAAAATTAAAAAGAAAGGACAAAGAAACATTTAACTGTCATGAATTTGCATCCCCCACCCCCCCACCGCCTTCAAAGCTTGGGTAAGGCTCCATCTCCTTGTGACTTACGGTAATAGGTGTAGGACCTCTCCAGGGAAAAGTAAATTATTGTTCCTTTCTGTTGTTTTGGAGTTTTATGTAAAAAAGGAAAAAAGAAATCACAGAATTCTCTACTCCAGAGGTTACTTAATAGTCTCTAATGGAAAGAAGTCATGCTTTAAGGAGAGAGTTCTACTTAGAAACATTTCGCTTCTTATAGTGGGATTACACTCCACATCTTCCTTAGCTTCCACAAGAAGGACACAAAAAGCCTAAGATGAGCCCAAGGCTGCTAGCAGAATAAGTCTTTGCTTCCTAATAAAATGAGAAGGTCTGTGTGGTAAGATTTCTCATCTGTAAAAGGCCACATTTATGAAGAAGGAAAAATAGCAACAAAGGATTTCCATTATCATGCTTAGTTATTTATGGCTCCGTGCCTTAGCTCCTGGGTGGGGGTTTTAAAAACAGTGTTTTCTTGTCCCGCTCTCTTTTGTACATAGTTATATTTGACTTCACGGAGTTTCTCATTTCCTGAAATAGACTGCCAGCTCTATAAACATTGAAGAATAAATATTAGCTTTATGAGAACACGTTCCTCTACTAGTTGAAAAATAGCATGTAATAAAAAATACAAGGATGTAATATTGAAAATTATAGATCAATATGGCTTCTTACTGTGGATGTATATCTACTCCTTACCCGTGGAGTCTGCGTTTTCAGGGAAATGCATGCTGTGTAGTCTCACTTGTGTCTGTGATGAATATCCACCCTTCATATGCAACAGTATATCTCAAGTGACTGTTGCTTCGCTAGTGAAATGTTTGGCCTTATTTTCCATTATGATATTGAGTATGTTGTGGTCCATCGCCCTTAATGCTAGGAATTTTGCACAATACAAAGTCAGTAAAATGCTCGTAGATTCCTTCTCTGGCAAAACACAGCCCCTGCCCCAGAAAAAGAAGTTAGCAAACCTACTGACAGTTTTGAAAGAAAAGGGAGTTTTTGTGAGGGATGTCTTAAAAAGTCAGCTGTGACCTTGCACAGCTAGTCAGCACTTCTAATGTGTGCCAACTGGAGTCCAAACCCTAACTATATGTTTAGAGCAGCAATGGAAGCATGTCAGCCAGCAACCGTGGCTCCAAACCCTTCCAGTCATACCTCAAAAGAAGGCAGAGTAGCCCCGCATGAAGAGGGTACGCAATGAAACATGCTTTCAGAGAGAAAATGCAGCCTAAGTGTGTACCAGTAGTTCCCTTCCATCTGAGTGTGGCCATGATGGTCTTCGGACAAAACATACATGGCCATTGACTTCGGACATCACTTACAGCCTCCCTTCTGCCTTGAGTCTGCATTGTCCCACGCTCGGAAGACCTTCCGGAAGTGATCAGCCTTGTGTGCTTTAGCTCAGAAACAAGACAAATAGGCCTAATAGGAATATCTCTTTCTAATTAATTATCTGTCTTGCTGTACTTTTCTCCAGATAATTCCACAAGCATATGGACTGTTATTGTGAAGTAGCTTAAGCCCAAGTGAAGGCATAAAGCCCACACACCTACCCCATCCTTTACAGTGTCGATGTCACGGCTCTGATTTTTAAAATTCAAAAGAAAATTGCTCTCCTTCCTTGTCCTGATGTAAGGTTTCTCACTGACGTGTATGTAACTGTCATTAAATATGTTTGTGTCCACATGTCCCATTATATGGAGGAACATGTGGTACTGATTTTCAGTTTACAGAGATGGGATCCTGCTGGGCATCCCTTGGCAGCTTGTTTCCCTCTGAACCCTGTTTTTGAGCATCATCTATATTATTAGCCAGTTCTCCACATAAAAAGTACCATTTGTCCAACCTCACAGAGCAGTATTTATCATTCTTTTGTATTTTGTGGATGGTCACCTGCCTGTTCCCATCTCTTCTTGACAGTCAGTGTACAAATGGTGCTGGAACTTGCTTTGTAGATCAGGCTGGCCTCGAACTGGCAGAGAGACCCCTGCCTCTGCCTCCCAAGTGCTGGTATTAAAGGTGTGCGCCTTTACCCACAGCTTTGCCTGTTTTTACTAACCACAGAGTTTTTGTTTTATATTGCTGTTTGTACAAGATGTGCCAGTCTTCTTCTTTCCTTAATTTTTTTAATGAGCAGTTCTAAGGATGGTTTACCAGATCCGTCTCAATCCAGTCTAGTTGTATCAGAAGGTGAGCAACACCAGCAATGTCAGGACAAGGACATAGGCAAATTACAAAGAGTAGCAGAGAGGACAGTTTCCAGTCTCGCACGTCTGACATTCGGGCAGCATCCACAGGGGATGCTTTTGGAGTCACATTTGCGGATTTGTTCACACTCCGTTATCTCAGAGGTCAGCTCATAGAGAGTCCTTTTCCATTAGACCAAGACCATTTTTTTTCTTTTTGTCCTTGGATTTATAATAACATTAGGGAAAGATGTACATGATTCATAAAAACTTCAGTACCTTATTAAATATTTCAGACCAATCTCATTGTAAACGTTTTAGTGTCTGGTTCCTTCACAAAATGAGAGCTATTAAATTCTCAGGTGAGGGTTGGAGGTGTGGCTTAGCTGCAGAGAGCACCTGCTGATTCTTCAGAAGACCAGAGTTCATTTCCACCATCCTTGTCCATAACTCCACTCCAGGGATCCATCGCCCTCTTCTGGCCTCCAGGGGCAACTATCCTCAGTTATACACACTTACCTCACACAGACACACAGGCATACATAATGACTAAGAATGAAATCAAAATGGACGTGGGAGCCTACACTGTCAATATGTGCACTCAAGAGTCAGAAGCGGGCTGTTATCTAAGAGTTTGTGGGCAGCTAGGTCTCCATATAGAATGCCAGGCCAGTCAGGGGGACATAGTGAGACCCTGTCTAAAATTGGAAAATAAAACACCTAATCTTTAATTTTTTTTCTTGGGTGATAAATATTTTATGAAAAATTTTGCCTACCATCTGATAAATTGTGTTCAAGTGGTCAAATAAACGAATGAATTAGTCTTTACAGATGGGACACGATCATTTGTTTTAGTGGTATTTCTGAAATCCTATTAAACATCTTTTATCTTTTAAAGGAATGAACTTCAATGCTTGAACCTCTGTGATTCAAAACAAGTAAATGATCTGAGTTTACCGAGGGATTCAATTTCCAGGAGATCAAAATCCAAGTATGGGTTTCCTAGTTTATTTGAAGCTCTGAAGAAGGGTCCTCCAACATTAAAAGTTTACAGCTCATATACCTTAAGATTCTAGGCTATTTCCAAGTCCTGCTTTGTTTTACTGCTCTAAGAAAGTACATTTTGGGAATCGATTATATCTGTGTACAAGACCATGCATTGAGCCATTCTCTACCGCTGAAACAAAGCAAAACAAAAAGCCCAACAACTTTAAAAACGGAGGAGTAGCTTGAGTGGAGAAGATGCTCCCCCGGCTAAAGTTCTTGGGCACAAACGGGGGATCTGCATTCTGAACCCAAAATGTAGGTAAAAATTCAGGCAAGGAAGTACATGGTTTTACTCCAAGAGCTAGAGAGGCAGAGACACGAAGGTCCCTGGAACAACCAAGTCAGACAGCATGGCCAAACTGGTGAGTTCTGGGTTCAATGAGAGCCCCTATCTCAAAGTTAGAAAAGAACGGAGGAAGACTGCAGACACTTGACTTCATGCTTGGCTTAGACATACACACACACACACACACACACACACACACACTCATTTGCACAACTTTCACTTGAATGCTCACATACACGCACATGCGAGCACACACACACACACATAAATTTTAAGAAAGAATAGTCTTTCCTCGTTCAGTTGCTGAGTTTTAAATTGTTCCTTTTTGTGTGCTGTAGATCATGACAGCATAAATGACCTGACCACTTTACAAATGCAGTTTTCTATCTAAAATGAACAAGTATCGAGCACCACCTTTGGTCACCCTTGGCAGTGCTCTGGTCATTACTGAAAGTCAAGTGTATGGAGCTCTCATTTCTACGCACACCCCTCCTTTAATCTCTATTTTGTTGTGCTTGATGGAATTCTCCTAAGCTAAGATTTGTGCCAAGTTTAATTTTCACTAGACTTTTGTAGCTGAGCATAAGTCCTCAGAAAATAGAGTTTCTGTCAGAAATTCTGACATGCCGTCTCTATTGCTGCTCTGCCGCCTGCCTGTCACCGCACTGCCTAGCCTGGTGCGGATGTGTGCCATCAGCAGGGAACTGCTGTCCAGCCTCGGCTCCTGACTTTAAGTAGGGCTTTTCTATGGTAGGATGGTATTTATAGGGTAACATAACTCCCAATCAGTTTATCATGTCTCTCGACGCTAGCATCATTGGGTTCATGTTCACGATGCTCGTTAATATATGTGGTGTGTACTCAACAGATTGAAAGTTCTGTTTCTGATCACTTTAGAAGACCAATCTGTTCAGCATCTGCATTGCCATTCAGCTCAAGTCACTGCTGGACCTGCAGGCTTCCATGCTTTCCTGACCACTCTCTCAGGGGGCTGGATAGAGTGACGGACATTTATTCATTTTTCACTTATCTGCTAATTTCATACATGGATCCACTGAAATATGGTCACACCCACCCCACATTTCCCTCTTCCAACCTCTCCGAGCTCCCCCTTCATGTCCCCCTCACAACTTCATCATCCTCTCCTCTTTTTCTTTATGCAATAACCCAGAGTCTAATTAGTGCTACAGATCTTCTGAGCATGGGCAGCCTTCCAGTGGCTGCTGGGAGAGAAGGCTGATTCTCTCCCCCATCAGTAGGTGGATGGTTACTCCAGCTCCTCCCCATCCATGCTGGGGATCAGGTTTCAGAACTGAGGAAACAGGTCTTGTTGTGATCCTACTACTTTGATTCTTTTTTAATTTCAGAGGCCAGGTTAATTTTTATAAGTAGCAATTACTACCAAGTAGTTTAGTGGGAGAAAGTCTGGTCATGACGTTGAAGTATGAATTTTTCAGCCAAAGCTTGAGAAATTATCCATCACAATCTGTAATGGCACAGAAAAGAGTAGAAAATGTAAATGTAGGTCTTTGTTCAGAGAGGCAAATCGTCATCTTTGCTTTGAATACGCTGGAACCCGACTTTGAAGTGTTTTCTATGGAAACACCATGCAAAATTTAAAGATAATGCATCATCCCCCAAAATGTTGACCAGACAAAATTAGATAGAGAGATCGAAGCAGAAAACAGCTGGTGTCAGGAACTGGGACAACAAACCATTCATTTCATGTGTTCTCTTAGTGCCTTCACCATAGAGGGAAATACCTAGGGATGCTGGGTCTCAGGGTGGTTTGGAGAGAGAGAACTCACAACTGGAAAGGTTCCTGATTGGTGAGCACAGGCATGTTTCTGGAATCAAGGATGCTCGTTGTCAAGGGCAGTGGTACTCTGGATAACTGCTGTACCCTAAGCTTGCCGCTGATGGAACCCTTCACTGCAGCACCGAATGCCTCATCCTCCTCATGAAACTTTAATTCCCCTCCAATATTTTGACTCTAAGATGATCCACCCTGAGGGGAACTGTGGAAGGCTGGACCTGGGCCAGCATGAGGAGATTATGTTCATTTATCCAACAGTGAATTTACCTAAAGTCGATTGTAAACTTCATTTGGATCTAGGTCTCCTAATGAACTTCTTTTAAAAATGAAGTACTGTTTACATTGAAGGGGTGCTTTGAGACTTATAGGTGTATTGTTGGTGTGACTCAGAAAGTGAGTGTTTTCATTTGCATATAACATTTTATTTCCTCTTAACAGCAAGACGTTAGTCTGGAAGAATAATAAGATATTGATGTACAAGGTGCCTGACTTTCGATTGTGTCTCCATTAGAGATAGGGGTTATAGAGTTCAGACATTTGTGCTCCCCTTGCCTGAGAGATAAGGGAGGAAAAGATAAAGGGCATTTGCCCACAAGCTTTCTCTTCCCCATAGTCCCAGGTTTTGGCACACAGCCAGTGTTTCCACAATTTAATTTTGTCTCCCGAATGCACAGAGTTGGTTCAGTTAGTACTAGTGGCTGGAGCTAAGAAAGGGAGCTCCCTTTTAAATAACACAAGAAACTAATTTTTGTGGAAAAGACATTTTTCCAGATTCTTTCCCAAAATATGAATGACACTTGAATAAGTACTACAAGGGACAACTTTCCAGATAATGTTTACATGACCGTTTCCATTATTTGGAATTTTACACACACACATACACATACTTTCTTGAACAGTGAAATCACTGTTAGAAATTCCATCCTAGAGCTGGAGATGGTCAGTCCCGAGGCAGAGGTGGGCGATGTCTGTGAGTCCTGGATGGCATAGTGCAACCCTGTCTCAAAAAAGAGAGAGAAAACCGTCTCTGAAGTTTAGCAGACTGTGTGATTGTGTGTCTGCTTAGAAGGCTGAACTAAGAAGATTAAATTTTGATTCATGGAAAGGAATTTTATGCCTTTAAAATTTTTGGAGTGAAAATCCATTAGTTAAAACTTTTGAGAGTTCTCACAAGCACCTCTCCTTGACAGCTTACATGGCCACAGTCCTGAGAGGAACAGGGCTTTCAAAACTCCAGCTCGATTTGTTCATCAGAAATACTCACTTGCAAGTAAAGGCTACATGTTGAGAAAATACACTTGCAAGCAAAACACCATTCAAAAACGGTAATGTGTATAAACTCCTTAGCAAATACAATTTACCTATTTTCACTCGTGCTTGTCTGAGCAAAGCATCCCAGCACACACAGACGATCTGGGGACCCTCATTCTCAATGAGAGCTCACTGCTGCTTCTGTGAGTAAATGTCAATACTACGTTTCTATACGAAAGGGAGGTAATAAGGCGCAAGCGCCAATAACCTTTTATTTTTCTACACATGTACTTTTTTTTTCAAAATCGCCTCACACAGCTTCATTTTGCTGAGGTCCTGGAAGGCATGTGTAGAAGCTGGCGCATAGCAACTCACAGCAAACATTTGTATGGTTGCTGAACAAATAAATAAGATCATTAATTAGAGGTGGCCACGAAAGGTGACTTTGCCAAAAACCTCTGACTTCCATGGGCTGCATACCAGATGGGAAGGGTTCCCCTTTCATGTTCTGTCTGCAAAACCCCATTCTATTTTTTGCTGTGGCTTTTGGCAGGCTCTATTTTCTCGGCCCTGCATGTTCCTTGCCGTATGTGAGCATATTTTCCTGGAACAAAAAAATGAAGGAAATACTGTTTCCAAAAATATGCTTTATGAGTTTTCAAAACTGCAGTCCTCCTTTCTAC
Organism: Microtus ochrogaster; assembly: GCF_000317375.1. Taxonomy (NCBI): domain Eukaryota; kingdom Metazoa; phylum Chordata; class Mammalia; order Rodentia; family Cricetidae; genus Microtus; species Microtus ochrogaster. The sequence goes on from NC_022019.1 coordinate 22,874,341, forward strand.
TAGTTCATTCACATAGAGAGCCTAAGAGATGAGAGTCACAGACCAAAACAAACAAAAATAAAAGCAAAACAAAACATAAAAGGAAAAGAAATGGCCAATCTGATTTCATCTATACAACAAATCCAACAATTCTTTTCACAAAAGGCTAACTTCTGCTTCTGAGAAATTTTATTTTTGTGGGTTTATGACCACAGGCACACTGTTCTTACTAAAAATAATAGCTGTGATTTCTTATTACTCATTCATACCAGGAAGTCCTCTTTGCACATACGAATGACTATAACTTCATGGTAGGTATTATTTATTACTTAGGGTTTATAGATGAGAAATTTTAATCATTGACCTTTTAAGAAGCATGACTCGTAATGAGTTAATTTGGGGTCTCTTGTGCTCCTTTCCAGGCCCCCGCTCTCTTCCCTCCCTCCCTCTTTCCCTCCACCCATCTTGCCAGTTTCCTCCCCTTTTCTTCTCTCTTTCTCTTATTTTCCTCATTGTCTTTTTTATTGCAAAAGATCACACTTTGGAGATAGGTTATTTCTGATCTGGTATTATGAGAAAATGTTAATCACACAGAGGTGGGAAGGCATTTGCAGGGGCAGTTAGATAGCACCGGGATATGTCACCGCAGCCTTCCCATCCGCACATACATGAATTCACCTTATCTGTGGGCATATCGCAGACTGAGTTGTAGCCCTCACTGCACTTCTGTAACATCCTCTGATATATGCATCGGGACTAGAATTCCAATTAGCATAGAATAAAAATACAAAACTTACAAGCCTGTGTCACCAACATCTATATAGCAGCCTAAAACAAGCACTGTGACACTTCCCTACCTACCCCAAGAGCAAACAGTACTTTTTCCAGAACCTTGTAGACATGGAAGTCACTTGATTATATGTGATTATATGCGATCCTGTGTCTGGTTCCCTCATTGTGTGCCTCTCGATTTGCTTGTCATTCTTTCCTATCCATTGCTGCTACTATTTTTCTATACCCTGCCTGTCCATCTCTTACTAATCGATGCCTGTGCTCTTTAACAAGTGTGACTGAGCTTCTGAGAGCATTCTTGTACAAGTCCTTTCGTTGGCACGAACCTTCATCTTTGTTCGGGCACCCTCTACACGTACAGCTGTACGCAGGCGCAGACTTGGCGATAGGAGATTGTTTACATCCCCATCCTCAATCCGTGGTCCTTTTAATTATTCGCATCCCCAGTAGCACTTGGCCCTGTCAGTCTTCTTTCATCCTCGCCATTCTGGAAGTTTCGTAGCTCTGCTACACCATAGGCTGAAGTGCATTTTCCTTGACCAGTGTGCTGAAATCATTTGCATGTGGTTACTGTTCATTCATAAATCTTCCTCTGTACAGTGCACATTAACATAGTTTGCTCATTTTTATACTGGGTTACTTGTATTCTATGTTTGAGGTAAAGCATTCTCCATATATATGATATTAGTGTTCACCAGATATGTGTTTTGCCAGTGTGGTCTTGCAGACTGACTTTGGTACTGAGTCTCCCAACAATGCCTTTTGTTACATAAGCACGAGTTTTCAGTTTTGAAATATATTTCTCAAGATTTTTTCCTTCCTTACTTTTCTTTCTATTCTCATTTTTAAAAACTCTTTAACATGAAGCAAATTAATTTTTATCGGGCCTTATAGTTCTAATCATTATGTTTAGATTTATGTTTTACACTGAACTAATTTTTGTTTATTATATGAGATCAGTGTGGAATTAATTGGTTTCTATGTGGGCAGTTAATTTCTCAGCAGTATTTGTAAAAAAAAAAAATCTTTACTTATAGAAATTCCTAGGTGCTATTTCCCAAAATCAAATAATACTATTTGGGGGCTCTACTGCATCCCCTGATTTTCGATCTCTTCTGCCAGTACCACAGTATGTGAGTTAGTTTTCTGTTGCTGCCATCAAGCACCATGACAAGACAGCTTATAAAAGGAGGGGTTTATTTGGTTTACAAGTCCAGAGGGGCCTACAACTTAGTCTGAAATAAGCTCACAAAGAAGCTGAATTCATGGATGGAAGGGCCGCAGTGACGTCAAGTATAACTGTCACCGTGAATTGCTTCTCATTTTTGTGTGATTAATAATTCACGGTGCCGTATCAGAAAATAAAAATGATAAATCTCAAAAGTTTAATCTTGGCAATAGAAAAGGGAATAGGGGAAATGGAGGGAAAAGGAAAGGAGGGGGTGTCAAGAAGGGTAAAGGGAGGGAGGAGATGAAAAGAGAGAGAGGGTGGGGCAGAAAGGGACGAGAGAAAGTGGGAGGGGAGGGGGAAAGAGAGAAAGCAAGAGACCCCAAATTAACTCCTTAGTAGTCATGCTTCTTAAAAGGTCATGGTTAAATGTTCTCATTTATAAACCCTAAGCTACAAATTATACCTACCACACAGTTATTAATATGTGTAAAGAGAAGTCCTGGTATGACTAAGTAATAAGGAAATATTGTAGTTTTTATTTCTAGCAAGAACAGGCTGCCTGTGACCATAAAGCCACAAAAATAAAATTTCTCAGAAGCAGAAGAGTTCATCTATTTTGTGGAAATAATTGTTAGATTTGTTGCATAGATGAAATCAGATTGGCTATTTCTTTTTGTTTGTTTGTTTGTTTGTCTGTCTGTCTGTCTGTCCATCAAAGTGGAAGGGCATGGCAGTACATGGCAGAAGCAGGAAGCATCATATCTCCAGACCACAAATATGATGCTTTAAGAGCAGTCTGGAAGTAGAGCAAGGATTTAAAGTCTCAAAGCCCGCCTCCAGGGACATATCTCCTCCAGCAAGGACATACCCTGTAAACCCCTCCAAACAGGCTCAGCAATCCTGAGAAGAATGTTAGAATATCTGAGCTCAGGGAGGAGCTCAGACCATTGCAATTCAGACCGTTGCATACTTTGTACTGACTGCTGTAGACTTAGAGTTAGTCTTCCTGTCAGGTGGTATAAGCTTTTGTTCCTTGCTTTCAAAAAGTTTGTGTCTTGCTTCTTGTGACCCTTTTTACACATTTAAGAATTAGAAGGCTGGTTGCTAAAGATAAAAACAAAACCAGCCAACCAGGCAGGATCATCATTGGGAATATGTTGATATTCAGCCTCAAAATGGGAAGAATTGATGTCTGAATATTGAGTTTTCCAACCCATAAACTTAAACGATCTTTCCATTCATATGGATCGTCTTTAATATCTCTCATAATATTTTGTTGTTTGTATTAAAGAAATCTTATATGTCTATTATTTAATCTTGGGGTTTATATATAAGTATATATATGTACACATATATACATACAATATATATATTGTAGATGAAGAGTTCAGTAGTTTGAATGTATTTCTTGTTGAATGTATTTCTTGTTGAATGTATTTCTTGGCTAAGTTTACAGAAAAGGCCAGGGAGTAGTGTAAACATGGGAATATCAAGCATACTTGGTATCCAAGATCTTGGTCTCCAAATATCATTAGCCATTGGTGGGAACTTGAGTTCTCTGGAAAGTGGCTGTTTCAATGGTTGTGGAGTAAAAACAGAAGATAATCTTGGAGCATCTTAGTGAACGTGGCATATATATATTCATACACACACACACACACGATATACCAGAAAGTCTGCTGGTTTATAATGTATAGCGAGTGAAATAGGGTCTGTGCTGTCGCCGTTTAGTCTGTTGGAGTTTGAAGGCGTAATCGCTAATGCACACTGTATAATTCATCTTCATTAGTCATTCCAAGGAGATGGTTTCTGATGCAGGTGGGCGAGCTACTCCCAGGCATTTTAATTTGCCAATTATTGTACCCATAGCTAAGAACAAATAGTGATTAGTTTCACATTTTGCTCACTGGGCAGCTTAATGTTCTTGTCACCTTATATTGAGTTTTAAATGGGCAAAGCCCAAAGAATGTCAAACATATTTCTCAGACTTGCAGGGGTAGGGGCATTCCTAGTAATCTGAATTGCTTCCAGGTAGAGCAATGGAAGGATCTGATGATGAGTAACATTACAAGATAATATAGGGAGAGCGCATTGAGGAGGACGCTGTAAGTGCGTACAGTGGATTGATTATACAGTCTCAGATGGCTCTCTTCATTTTCCTCCTCAAAAACCCCACTTGCCAGCATGTGGGGTCTCTGTGCTGGCTTGGCGGTTTGGGTTACTACTGTACAAAGAAAGGAAGAGCCCACTGTGTGATCCCATTTCTAAAACACCCTTTGCTTAAGTGGTTTTCCTCTTTGAGTGTTTGAGGCACCCCAAACAGAATGAGACACAGTGACGGTGAACATAACGAAGGTTCACTGCCTAGCATATCGGACAGCGTTGCCCTAGGCATCCATGACTCTCTGTTGTGACCGAAAATGAAACAAAACAAAACCCCTTACCCTGCGTGGCGGAGAAGTCCCTTTGGAAAAGCCCAGAGCGTGTAGCGGTTTCGCCGCTACTCTTTCATCAGGAAATCAAGTGGGCTCATGTCTGGGGACTTCACCTAGTGCCATTGTTAGCAGAAAAGATTATTTATCATTTCAAGCAGGCATGGGGAATGTCAAGAACACAGCATCCCCCAAAAAAACTTTATTTGCTTGTCTCTTAAAGAGTTTGTTTGTATATAATGTTGTGTTCACCCTACCGATAAGAGAAATGTATTTAATAACTACTCAGGATTAATATGCTGTGGTATGCATGGCTGCCTAATTTAATTTATCTCTGATTAAGCCTATTATGTTTGAGATCACTTTACAGAAGAGACTTTTTTGCCAGCTGTAAGCTTATTTGAATTGTAATATAAGTTAATAATGTGTGAAATAACCAGTGGTGCCTGCTTCTAAATGTTAATTGTGCCAGCTGACTTCCCGAGCCGATGCATGCCCAGATCATCCACTGACATTACTTAATATTTTGCATTAAAACCTATATTAGAAAAATTTGAAAATTCATTTCTTTAGTAAGCAGAGACAAATGGAATGGTGCTGCTTCAATTCCAAAACCCAGAAAAAAAGCCTATTGCATTATAGAAGGGAATCTGAAAAAAAAATCAATGATTAATTAATCACATAAAATGATATTGAATATAACACATACATACCTCTTCTGTGATTTCTGTTCTAAATATATTCCTTCATTATCAAATCATGGGTGAATCAAATGAAGCATTAACCTTAGAGACTTGGCAGTGATTTCCCCCAGCATCTGCCTTAGTATCCAGGCCATCAAGTGTCTTTAATAGATTCATCATGAGAGAAAAGGGCCTTGGCTATTACTGCTTGGTGGCTTATCTTTATATTATAGGCCAAATTATTTATTATGTTTATGGTATGCCAACTTTGAATCACAAACCATTACTCCTTTTAAATCTTTTAAGAGGCCACCTCCAAAACAGTGATTATACTATATTTCCTTCATAGTAATCATTGGCATGGTACATAGTTCCGTGCAATCTATAAGTTGTATTGCTTTAAATGTAAACTTACTTATCTATAGATGAATTTATGTTTGATAATCTTACAGCTTTTCACCTAGCCTTTTTTCATTTGTTCTTTCTTTTTTTCCTTGTTTGGAATGCTTTCTCCTGCCATCTAACGCAATTCTGCCCAGTGGCTCAGGCCCTCTTGAAACCCTGCATACCCACAGCAGGCTTCCTAACCATCTCAGGCCCTTGACCACTTCCTCTGCAAACTTCTCTTGTAGTCAGTTGCTCCAGCCATCTTTTTTTAAAAATAGTGATGTTAATAGCTAGTGATGATTGATGACCAGAATGCAGACATGACAAGGGAGAAATATGTACCACAAACCCTATATGAATACATACATGTTTACCACTCTAAAGGCAGTGGAATGTCATTGGAGACTGCTCTTTTGTTTCCCAGCCACACAGACCAGAATGATCACACAAAACCTGTATTAATTACAACACTGTTCGGCCAATTAGCTCAGGCTTCCTATTAACTAACTCTTATATCTTAAATTAACCTATTTCTATTAACCTGTGTATCACCATGACACTGTGGCTTACTGAGTAAGGTTCTGTTCTGCCATCTTTCTCCTTCGGCATCTACATGACATCTCCTTGACCCCACCTACTCTCTCTATATCTCTGTTCATATTTCCCTCCCTGGCTTTACTCTGCTAAACCATTGGCCCAAACAGCTTTATTCATTAACCAATGGTAATAAAACATATTCATAGCATCCAAATGTTGTAGGAGAGAGTGGGCCTGCTTTTGGTCCCAGCTGCCCCGCTAGCTTACACCTGAAATAATCACACAGAAACTGTATTCATTTAAACACTGCCTGGCCCATTAGTTCTAGCCTCTTATTGACTAACTCTCACATCTTGATTAACCCATTTTTATTAAAACTGTGTATCACCACGTGATTTGGTTTATTGGCACGATTCTAACTTGTGTCCGTCTCAGGCAGGAGATTCATGGTGTCTGCCATACTGCCCTTCTTCCCAGCATTCAGTTTGGTCTACTCCACCTATCTAAGTTCTGCCCTATCGAAAAGCCAAGGCAATTTCTTTATTAAATCAATGA
>NC_022019.1:22884076-22893111 GCF_000317375.1 Microtus ochrogaster
TCCTGCTTTTTGTTGAATGAAGTATTTTTAGGATTCACAGAGGACTTTTGGGGGATCTTGTTCTATCAAACCTCATTAACCTTGGAAGAATCCAAGGGTTCTCATCTTCTGTGGAAACAAAGGCAGAACCTCTTTTTCAAAGCAATATATCCTTAGGCCCAAATTTTGAAGTCAAGATACCTTTATGTTGGTTTAACTTAGCAGCCCATACAATGGAATTTTTCTCCATAGTTAGCTCATTCACAGTCAAAAACTTCAAAGAAAACACAATAATATGCATAATCCAGACTCTGTGCATATTTTCCATCTTTACATGGCTTCTTTTTCTTTTTTTCTTTAATCTATGACTATCGCTACGCTTTTATACTATTTTTACTCTCTTTAAATACTTTGTTTTATTTTTAATATTATTTATAACTGTCTATCCTTTTTTTCTTCTCCCTTCCAAGCCTACATACATTTATCCAACACTGTGACCCATTCAGAGGTCTTTTTCATCTGAATCTGTCATTATTGCTTATTTGTAATCATTTTCTGACCAGGAGCATCTTTTTTTTTTTTCTAAATGCTAAGCAGGAATGGCTAGGACCAACTCTGCAGCCCTGCCTGTTTTCTCTGCCCAGTCCAACATGGCATCTGTGAGCTATGTTCACCACCCCAGCTCCAGGGACACAGGGAGTCTATGTCACTGCCATTAAGCAACTAGTAGTATGCTGCTCACTAACCCCATTTAAGTGCAGGATCTCCCGAAAGAGACAGAGTTCATGCTGCCAACATGAACCAGGATGTCTTCTCTTAAAGAAGCCATGAAGTTTTTGCCACTAAAGCTGAGTCAGGAAACCTCTTAAAGGAGCTATGCCTCTGCTTGCCACCAGCAAACAGAACTTATCTGAAAATGTGCTGCTACCAAGAAGCTATGCTTAACTCTGTTGTGTGTGTGTGTGTGTGTGTGTGTGTGTGTGTGTGTATAAAATTCCTTTCTAAACTCTCTTAGTTTTTATGTGGATGTAGTTGGTCTACATTGGCACCATCTCTAAGCAGAGACTACTTGTTCATTTCTTAGACACCCAGACCAAATAAAGACACAGAAACTATATTAATTGAAACACTGTTTGGTCAATAACATAGGCGTCTTTCTAGCTAGCTCTTACATCTTAAGTTAACCCATTTCTATTATTCTGTGTGTGTATTGCCACTAAGCTGTGACTTACCAGTGCCAGCATGTTACTCCTTTGGCAGCTATGTGGCATCTCCTTGACACCGCCTACTCTCTCTATATATCCCTGTTCAGATTTTCTGCCTAGCTTTGCTCTGCTAAGCCACTGATGGAAACAGCTTTATCCATTAACCAATGGTAATAAAACATATTCACATCATACAGAGGGGGATCCCACATCAGTGGACCCTGGGAGAATGGATTCTAAAAATAAGACCGATTCATGGGACAGCCAACTTTATTCAGAGCATCAGATGACTTATACTCTGAAGGTTAAGAAAGGTCACTTGAGTAAAGCGTACAATCATAAGGGCAAACCACATGTGGCAAGAACGTGTTTTTCCGTAGAGGCATATAAACAAATAGCAACAGGCAGTTGTGATGAATGACCTAAAGAAAGCTCACGCCTATCTGCTACATCTGGAAGGGACATGAAAGCATATTTGAAGGACAATTCTGTGTTTTTGAAGAGACTGAGGTCATAAGAGTTTTGTCTTGTTTTCTTGGAGATTTCACTAAAGCATTCAAAATTCTCCTCCTACAACCCATTCCTTTACCATGATCCAACACATTTATGCATGTGAATAACTATAAATAGTTTATATGTTTTGTTTATACATATGAAGAGATGTTGGCTTGCTGCATTTTAAAAGGCAGAGTACATAGAGTGGATTTTTATTGTTGTTGTTGTTGTTAGAATGGGCTGTTTGTAGAGCTGTAGTTTGAATCTTGGTAAATGTGCACTATCATTTCCAAGGTAGCCTTGAAATGCTGCTGGGTATTTAGAACATTCTTGCCACTGTTCCTCAGGCCTGTTCCATCAAGAAAGCATTTCATGTTTAAAAGCCTAACCAGATGATTCCTGTAAGCAGCCAGAATTGAGATCTACTTGTATCAAGGAAACAGAAAGGTCATTAAATCCATTCATCCATCTGGTGCTTCGTTGCTTTCTCCAGCTGTTTAGCAATGACAGACGAGTGCCTCTAATACAGGGATTGAAGTTTCAGCTCTCTAATGGTGGTATCCATGTCACATGCAGTCCTCCTCTCAAATCACGCAAGGTGACCCAGTTAGGGGACCCGGTGAGTACTCTAATATCAGAGCCCAACATAGTGGGGCATCATTCAGTCCCAGGCAAACCAAACTGTTGTTCGCCCTGATGCCCACTCCCTAGTGTGTGCGGATGATGTAGAACTGGGTTTTGCTGAGTTTTCTTTTGGTAAAAAGGAAAATGTGCTGCTTTGGATAGACTAAATGGAAAGATTAAAAACAGCTAAGACATTAACACCTTAGCAGCCTGAAGAGAAAAGAGACAAACTAAGTGAAAAGGCAGAAAGCAGAAGAATCAAAACAACAGATTCTCAGAGACTTGGTGAAGTTAAATTGACAAATAACTAGCACCAAAATATCCATCCACTTTTTATGCCTGGTGTGTAGATTGATTAAGAAAGGTCCTGCAATGAGGAAAGCATGAAGAGAAAACCCCCAGATGTGTGTAAATATTCAACTATAAATCTATAAACTCCTTGAGGGTTACTGGCTTTTGTCTTTTAAATGAAAGAAGACTTCCAGCAACTGCATGGAGACTTGCTGACAGCTGTGTTCCCCTTCCTGTCAGGAACCTGGAAGCACCTAGTCTGCCGAGCATCCTTAGCAGCACTTAGCGCAGTCTCTCCCTTTGAGACAAAAGTCAATGTCAACGAACCAATAGAAGGGGGATGCATTTTCACTTTCAATAGTCACTTTACATGGTAGCCTTGAAAATGATCATGGGAATCTCTTTGAGATGCATCTTGATGGCATAGCATGGTCCTGCCACCTACGGATAAACTGACCCACCTTTGCCTCTTATTTTAGTTACATTGAGCAGTCAGTCTCGGTCTCAGTGCCGCACGGTTGATTCATTTCATTCATTGATTGCCAAGATGGCCAGATGTGCTTCCAGCAATCTGACTGTCTTCATAACCAAATCAAATCAACTATGCCACAATTCAGCCAACGGTTGAGTGTCCAGCTGTCCTAGATGCAACTGGCGATGAGAAACTAAGCTATGCATGGCAATGTCTAGTTTCATTGAAATCATCATAGCTTTTTCTGCTGCTCTGTAATTTATATGCTGCTATAGGAGGCAGCATCAATAAATAAAAATGTTAGCAGGTTGTGCTCTGACTTCCTCCTTAATGAAAATATCTAGCTAGATTTGTAAAACACGCTAGAATCAGACACTGAACATCTACTCATTCCATCTTTTCATAGTCTGTTAGTAGGTGTTACTTGAAAGAAATAAAAGGAGGCCCTGTGGCCATATGTTTGCATGATGCCAGATAACACAAGATCAAACAGGATCTCTAAGGGATAACACATAGTACATAGCCTCCAGAATGGTAGAGGGGACAGCAAGAGATGGAGGACATTTTCTAAATGATCAAATCTCAGACCTCCCTGACTTTGTACTTAAGCAACCTTTATCCAGAAATGTGAAGAAGCTGATGCAGAGCAAAGCATGTCTTTGCTCTTTCTCTAAGTGGCCTGCTTTCATTTAGCTCCTTGCAATCTTCTGTATGCACTTTCTCCAGGAGCCTTCCAAGTGGTCTGGTCATCTGTGATGATACCCTCTTCCTGTGTTTGAGAAGCAGGCGCAGGCACTTGCTCACACCAAAGAGATACATAATACACATAAATAAAAATAGAGTCTTTCAAAAAAGAAGGAAATAACAGTGAATTAAGACAAGTTGGACAGTATATAATCCCCCCCCCCCCGAGTCCTGAGACAGTTAACATTTGATTTGTGTTAACGCAGAAAGTTTTTGGGTCATCAAACGATAGAAGCTTATGTCAATGCCAGGGAAAGCTGTAAAACTGTAAATTTCTGGTGTTGTGAGACTGAACATGTACAACTTTATATTTTCCTATTCTAGAAATCTCAGCAAAATTATAGAAAATTGTTTTTAAATCTATAAAGTTGAGACAGAGAGAGCAAGTGATGCCACTCAAAAAGAGATGTCAGCCAATTTGAGGACAATGATGGCAATCGAGGAGCAGCTGAGGTATATGGAGAGAAGCTATGGAGTCCTGCTTTGGGAATATCCCAGGGCCAAGAGGACCTAGGGATGAGACTTGGTGGGCAGGATGATTGTGTTGTCTTGCCAGGGGCATTAGCTCCTGGAGTCGTTACAAGGAGTAGTTCGGCTGCCCTCCCTGCCCCACCTCATGGAGCCATACTCCATCATCCCTTCTTAAACTACTGTGGACAGGGAAACCAGACCTAGGCAAGGAGATGAGGCTGCATCAATCAGAGATACTGTGGACCAGGGAACCAGGCCTAGGCAAGGAGATGAAGCTGCCCAAAGAGGGTGAATGGGACCCTGTTGCACTGCCCCTGGGCTGCTTGTGTTAAAGGACCAATTTCTAGGCAAGGCTTTGAAGACCTGGAGAAACTGAGTAGCCCAAAGATTGGCATTTGGCATCCTACTCAAACAGCTAGATTCCAGCCCAGTTCCTTCATAGTGCTGCCGTCAGAGAGTTAACACATCTGGCACCATCATCGTTTTCCATGGAACTTGTATTCACTGTCCCTAAATATACAGTAATTACATATTTCTATGTTTAATTGTATACTGCATACACGAATACCTTAAATGTAGAGTGAAGAGTCACTAGTCACTTAAGTATAACCCTCAATATAAAACAGAGAATCAAATATAAAGACCCAGGGAAAAAGAGAGACAGAGAGGAGAGCAGAGACAATGTTAAGGGGGCTTGGCAAAGATTCTTTGTGAAGCAGATGAAGGGCTTTCACAAACCTGTAGCATCTTTCAGAAGATGAGAAACACTACTATAGCCATTACATAAAATTTTTTTTAAGGAATTGAAAAAAAAATCTAGCCAGGAGATGGTGGTCCACACCTTTACTCCCAACACTTAGGAGGCAGACCCTGGCAGAACTCTGTGAGTTCAAGGCTAGTCTAGTCTACAAGAGCAAGTTCTAGGACAGGCTCTAAAGCTACACAGAAACCTTGTCTCCAAAAAGAAAACAAAAGAAGAAAAAAATCAGACAATAAATATATTGGGTAAAGATTAATCATAGTTTATATTAGATATATGTTCCATATAATATAATTATGTATACCAATATGTTATATATGCATACACTTCATTTTATTCACATATATTCACAAATATATGTGTGTATATGCATATGTATGTATATACATATTTGAATGTAGTAAATAAAGTCAAGTAGATTTCCCAGAAAGCAATTAACACACAGTGATAGAGGATGGGATGGGGTTGAGGTGTAAATAAATAAATAAAGCCAGTGGATTAATCCATAAAGTTCAGTGTTTTTCTAAAGGAGTCCTAAAAAGAGCAAAAAAAAAAAACTGTGGGGTACAAGATAAAAGATAATATAAGAAGACATTTCTAGAGAGAACCACAGGTGTCTGCAGATGTAAAGGGACAAGAAAGTGCCCAGAACGCTGGATAAAAAAAGTCCTCATTATAATGGTGCTTGGTGTGAGACTTCAGAGCAGCAGGATTAAAAAGAAGTTTCAAGATCCTTCAGAGAAATCACAGAAGTTACACATGAAAGGGCAGGAATACCAGTGGTGTGGGACTTTTCAACTACAGCCCCCGGAAGCCAGCAGGCGCTGGAGCACAGATTAAAACTCCTAAGAGAAAAAATTCCTCCTGACTTACAGTTTATTTGGCGAGGTGAACTGGCAGATAGGCTTGAGTTAAGACACTTTGGGATATGCATGGTCTCAGCAAATGTGCCCCCCATGGGCTTCCCTAGGAAATGTGCTGCCATAAACTCAAGGACAGAAATGAAGAGAGAGGATGAAATGCCAAGGGATCCTGGAGAGGGGGATCCAATACAGAAGAGCACAGAAAATTCACAAGATGGTTCTGAAAAGAAACCCCTGGCCAACAGATGGGAACACCCTTACACAGACAGACGGATGAGGCCTCCTGCTGGGAAATGAACCTGACACGTGAGCTGGTGGCTTGACCTTATGAGAAGTAACTCCAATAAGGGTTTTTTTTTAATACTTTTGTATTGCTTAAAAACATTACAATAAGCCCCAAAGAGTAAAAGACAATAGCTGTATTAGAAGTGAACCCTTCTACTGTTTGACTTTATAACACACAAGACTACATGGTCATAACAGTGTAAACAGAATATGCATTCATCCCAAATTTGCTGACACATTGGAAAATGTGGGAAGGAAGCTATCTTGTTGGGAGGTAGTAATGGGATAAGAATGATCAATTTTTCTTCATTTTATATATTATTAAGTTTTGGGTAATGTGTAAATGGTATGATTTTTAAAATATCAATGTATATGCTCCTTAAATAGAAGAAAGCAGATACTAAGTTGGAAGGTTAAAGTATTGTCCTCTATGGTAGGATTGAGTCTCATAGAGGTTGGGATCTGCTTAGATAGAGTTAATTATTAATGGACTTTCCTGTGTTCGGACAAGACCATGGATGAACCAAACTGAGAACAATGGGGTGGGGGAGGGGAGTCCTATACTTTAAGAAGTTACTCATTTTAGCAAATGGATAATTTTCATAATAAAAAATGACAGGAGGAAAGAAAGGAGGGAGGGGAAGAAAGCAAGAAGAGATCAAACAAAGAAAAGCTGACAAAGGATGAGAGTGATTTCCTCCGAGAGCAAGAAGGGGTTTAGAAGAGGGGTGGGGCGTCATTACTCGCCTGTGTTTATGAGTCCTGCAGTATTGCTAAAGGACATATCGCTGTGATGAACAGTACATTGCATTTAGTAAAGTCACAAATAAAAAATATAGAATAAAGGTTTGATGAAGGTGTGCACACACCCAAAAAAAAAGTGAGAACACACATATGGTTCTCCTCACAATGTCTTCCGGAGCTCCTGTGTCTCACGTCTAAGAATGAAGTCAGCACCCAGGACCACCTGCTGCTCTTACTGCAGCCAACACTTCCTGCCGTCTGTACCGCTCTCCACATTCTCTATTCCAGCTATGCTCAGCTAATTGGTGATCTCTTATGAGGCTTGTAAAACGTCTCTCTTTTCCTTCACCCGAATCTTTACATCCGGCGCAGTCATTGTTCACACTCTACTCACCGCCCGTGCTCCTGACACGTGCTCAGGCTCACACCCACAGTCTCCTTGCTCACCTCCTTCCCTGGGATGCTTTAACTGCTTCTTCCGGGCTCTGAATCCTCCCTGAGGGGTCTGTGCATCTTCACAGCCCGGCACCGCCTTTCCCACCACCTCCCACACACTGCTTTGAGTCATGGTCCTTTCTCCCTTCCCCATCGTGGTCACAGGGGCAGGCATCTTCCTCCACTGTTTTTTTTTTCATTTGTGTCCTGTCTGGGAGAGTGCCGATCTAACCTATGTCTTGCCTCGCATATTAATTAAATGGGTAAACTAATTTTTATGATATGTGAAATCTGTTCAATCATATGGCCCAGCACTAAACATCTGCATCTGCAGAAATAAATATTTCCAGTCAGTAAGAAGGCTTTTCTTTTGGTGTAAGGGAGGCTCACACGTGTTCCCTCCAAGGAGGGAGCTCCTGCATGGAACCCGCAGGGTAAACTGTTATCTGAGACTTCTGTTCATGCCACCTTCATGGGGGATGTGGAAAAGTTGTCATCTTGAAGGTTCACGGTTTTGTTTAATGGATTAGGAGTTACAGACGGTCTCTAGGCTGAAATCGTGTACTGGGTGACACCTAGGTCTCCAGACAAAGAAGCCCTTGACATCACCCTGGCCTGGATGCACAGCAGTGCTGGCTGAGATAGACCGGGAATGGCCAATGTTCCTAATGCTGTGACCCTCGGATACAGTTCCTCATGTTGTGGTGACCCCAGCTATAAAGTTATATTTCACCGCTACTTCATAACTGTAATTTTTCTACTGTTATGAATTATAATGTAAATATCTGATATGAAGGATATCTGATATGAGACCCTCATGAAAGAGCCATTCAACTTCCAAAGGGGTCGCAGCCCACAGGTTGACAACCCCTGGGTAGAGCCTTGAAGACCTGAATCTAGACTGCTCACACATTGTTTGGGTCCCTTCATGTTCCATCAAGTTTTATTCTACAAAGCCAAATCTCTAAATAGCCACTCAAATAACCATCAGACAAATCGGAAACATTCATTATGAAACTAACACAGTGCCCAGCACTGTTATGGCGCATACACATATCAGAGGAGCATTCCTTTGGAAGGATCTATCAAGTCCTGGCATGGTGAGGCCTTTAACACAGGCTGCTGCAGGAAAGATCAGTGTGGAGCAGAAGGTCCTCAGCTCCCACCCTTCACTTGAGGACTTCCCTGCAGCTGTGCTGGTAGTTTCACATTGTCTCTCACTCCCCCGTTGTTTCTCCACACAGCCATCCCTATCTTTTTGGCTTGTCTGTGATTTCTTCTCTTTAATGGAAAGCAGTTGTAACAAAGGATTTTGCCTCTTTCTTTACTGCTTTTCTTTCAGTTTTTTGAAATAACAGACTGAATTAATTTGCACAATGGCAATTTCTATGCATGGGCCGGTTTTAGAAGGTCACACAAGCCTAAGGAAATTGTCTCTAAGACTACAGGCATGTCAGAGAAGGACTAAGTCTTTCTTATATATATCTTATCAAGCACATCTCTTCCTTTTTTATTTTATTTTTATTGTTGTATATATGTCTGTGGGGGTGAGCCTTAAGTTGTGGGGGTAAATCTTGAGTTGTGGGGGTGAGCCTTGAGTTGTGGGGGTGAGCCTTGAGTTGTGGGAGTGAGTCTTGAGTTGTGGGGGTGAGCCTTGAGTTGTGGGG
>NC_022019.1:22893706-22894761 GCF_000317375.1 Microtus ochrogaster
TGAGCCTTGAGTGTGGAGGTGAGTCTTGAGTTGTGGGAGTGAGCCTTGACTTGTGGCGGTGAGCCTTGAGTTGTGGGGGTGAGCCTTGAGTTGTGGGGGTGAGCCCTTTAGTTGTGGGAGTGAGCCTTGAGTTGTGAGGCTGAGCCTTGTGTTGGGTGAGTGAGTCTTGACTTCTGAGGCTGAGCCTTGTGTTGGGTGAGTGAGCCTTCAGTTGATGGTCCCTCCTTTCAGCTTGCTTGAGTCAGAATCACATAGTTGTTCACTACTGTGTGCAGGCTAGTTGGCCCGTAGTTTCTGGGGGTTCTCCCCTCTCTGCCCCCATGTCCCCACAGGAGCAGGGGGATGATAGACATGCACAACCATGCCTGGCACTACGTAGCTTCTAGCGACTCACATTTAAGCCCTCACACTTGCTCATCAAGCACGTTACCCAATGAGCCATTTCTCCAGCCCTCATATTTCCCTTTTTAAAAATAAAGCATTAGTTTAGTAGCAACCCTTTAAAAATGTTTTATAATAGCTGTAAGAAACATTTCTGGCAATATAAGCAACCCCATTTATTTGTGATCTTAAAATAATGAATATCCTCAACTTCTCTTCTTTTCCAGAAGTCAGGTTGTAAATGGGCTGCTATTCAGATCCACGAACTTACCTGGTTATGAGTCCTTTGCCAACAGATTCTATTTCTCATCTGAACAATGCCATCTGTGCTTAGCCTGTGCTGGAATTAAACAAGCATTTCAGGCCAGATCCATTTTTCCAACTTTCAGCCAGGTAACCCAGGATAGGTCTTGAATGTCCATTCTCTTCTGTGTAAAATCTGGATAAAATTTCCAATGCATAGACAGTAATTGAAGAACAAACCCAGATATTTGTACTTGGTGCCTCTCAGGGGCTGGCACAAGACAGGGCTTTAACATCCAGTTCTCTGCAGAAGGGCACCAGAGTGAAGGTTCCTAGTGGTGTTTTTAATCACTATCTACTCAAAGTGTGGCCCCAATATCACCAGGAAGTTTATTAGAGCTACAAAGTCTTGACCCAGCCTGGTCTGATGG
>NC_022019.1:22895130-22903310 GCF_000317375.1 Microtus ochrogaster
TTTTTTCTGTATTTCATATGTTTATATCTTCTGACCTTATGGACTTGAGTGGAGACAAGTTCTCCCAGTGTCAGCAAATTGCTAGAGGTAAATACTTCTCTGATCTCTACTCTGACTAGGTAATTCCTCTCCAGATTAATGCCTCTCCTTATTCCAGCTGCCTCTTTCTGTCAGCTTCCTACAGCCTGGAAAGTCCATCATGAACACTATAGACACCACAGCTGTACCACATGACCTGCTGAAGTCCTGAAACCAGCCAATCCCAAGCTTCCTCCATGCCTCACCTGTTCTTCCCCAAGAACACTTTCAGCTCAGGCTCTCTGCCTCCTGACCAGCCTGGCATTTGCCCATGTGCCTCTGTGTAGCCTGAAGTCCCCATTAACACCCATTTGGAGCGTGTTGTCATGATCATGGCTGTCGTTCACTGAGCTGTGGGCTTCACCATATAGGGATAAAACCTGCTTTACAGGTCTCTTAGAGCAGCGAGGGTGGCCAGCAGAGGCAGCTGTCCTAACTCAGGCACAACCAAGAGTCGGAAACTCTAGGAGAACGCTAAGCTTCCTCATCAGCCTGAACTAGCTTTTAAGTAAAGGTGATGGCCATGTCCTAGGCTGTAAATCTGCTCAATGTGTCATGGCTGTGTTGAAGGCCAGGGGTAGTCCTTGGCAAGCTTCGAACATCTCAGACGCTGCTGTTGCAAATGATCAAGCCATCTAAGAGAAAGGAACCATTTGAATCAAAGCATATAGACTTATTTACCATATGCAAAAATGCCAGGGAAACAAATATACCCATCTATGTCCCCTGTAGCTTCTTGATATATTTGCCTCAGATAGAAACGCCTCCTGCCAGGGAGCACCTGTTATGTAAGTGGCGCCTTGCCACCTCGTACTTCCCTCTTGTCTCCTGTCCTGAGGAGAATCTGGTTGTGTGAAACTGAGCTGACTAAATCTGAGGTTAATGCTAGCAGATGTTGAAAGACTATAAATTAGACTCTCTCTATGATCTGGGAGTGGGAGCACCCCTCTCAGAATTATTCTATGTTTGTTAGAAGCAATCACTTTTTTTCCCCTCTTAGACAAGTTCTTTTATGATAATTTTATTAAGTAATTAGAGTTTGGCTGGTTGTTTTAGTTGGGACTGCTCCTAAAAGAGGAAAAATTATATGACTGTCTTGTGGCCATCAGAATAATTTTCATTAAAAAACAACTTCATTTGTTAAGATCATAATCCAGGGTCAGCGCCAATACCAGGCCACATCACATACAATACGTTGCTACTACCAACCATGTTTGCCTGCATGTCCGACAATGTCACCTGAAACCAGGGGCTTGTTCCTTGAAGTGTTTTGTTTGATGGTTTCTTGACCCTTTTCCAAGAAACCTAATTTGCCCAAGGGAGCCTGGCCCTGGGAAAGGGTGTTTGCATCTGCTTAGGAAAGTGTGCCTGAAATAGTGACTTATTTGGAACTGAGAACAGAATGGACCGGGAAGGACAGATGAGCCAGTTTGAGCCGGCCCAGCAGAGAACAAGCTGGCCCTCTAGACTTGTATAAAAGGGACTGTAATCAGAGCCCTTTGTGGACCCAGCAAGACCCATCTCCACTCAGCAGGCCTTCCCTCTGTACAAAATTCTTTCTCTAAAAGTGCCGTAAGGTAACGCAATTGCGTCTTAAGCTGCACTTAATCTCCTATGATGGTGCGGGTTTCCAGGTTCAGCCCTGCGGACACCACTGCAGAGGCCGCTCTCCAAGGTATGTTGCCCATTTGAAAGTCAGTCAAGTTCTACATATGGCCGCGAGACGCTTGCCACTGGGGATGGGATCCCGATCACAGTGCTCTTTCTGCTGCCAGGAGAGTTGATGTATGCTGATGCATGGGTTACCTGAAGAGAGGACATGACTCTGCTGCTTTCTCCTTTGACTGAAAACCAACTAGCAGTCAAGGAAAGCTCATCTCTTGTCTAGAGGAATACAGAATGAACTGGGGACTAACACAGAAACAGCCAGCTCCTGCCACTGGGTGACTTTTTGTTACTGTGCTGTGTTCTTGTTTCTTCTGCTCTTCCTTCTAGTCTCTGCACTTTTCTACCCAATGGAATTGAGTTCCTTTGTTTATTTTCTAAGCCTTGTAACTCTGAGCTGGCAAAGATGATAAGAGAGGCTCTTTAAATAAATCTTAAAATCCTGAAGTTAGATTAATTTATATTTTATCAGTCTTTCTCTTCTGTTTAAGAATAAAAGAAGAAGAAACAAAGAAACCATTGACCACATATAAACTGGTAAGGTTAAGTGTGAATTGAGTCTTGTTTAGGTACGGTAGTAATGAGAATCGTACCTTTAAAAAAAAATTAAATCTATCTTTGCACAATTAGCAAATTATTAAATGACCTTTCCTTCAATGTCTTCAAGCAATTGCCTGTTCCCACTAATAGGAGAACATGTTTTACAAGGTTCACGTTGATTAATTGACAAATGCTGATAAAAATCAAAGCAGTGTTAAAACTCAGCACACCAACGGCAGCATAAATTACTTTTGTTCAATAATGTTCCAAGTGGCTATGCGTTTATGCTTTACCTTTCAATAAATATCACTGTCTTAATTGAAACATCCATTGTGGAAATTTATCTCTGAGGAAGACAGTGAGAATGCACAGCCTAGGCCAAATATTTCTACATCTGTACATGATATTTACCTCAATGAAAACCAAGAAAGACGCTTTTAATTTTGTATGAAAACAACACCATTTAATATAGTGCTTGAAAATCATACACCCTCAAGTGACTTTCACTTGACTTATTTTTTTTATTTTTAGTATCAACTACCCAGATAAATAAATAAATAAATGTTCTAAATGAATTGCCTTATGTCACTCATAAAGAGAATTGCATTCTTGGCCCCCTGCCAGGAAGCTTCTTGGTACCACTACAGAACTTATAGCTGGATGGTGCTCCTGTATGCTTGAGACATCAGGATGCCTGCCAAATCCAGGCTCCTGCTTTCAATAGGAATGGGTTGCTGTCTGCAAGCATCTCATGTAAGATGCCAAACCGGAAAGTCTAGACAATGGCAGCAGGAAAAAGAAGAGCTTCAGTAGACAGGAGGGTCTGTCCTACTGGGGGCTATTCTCTGCTGTTGTTTTCATATTCCTGGGATAGACTTTCACACTCCAGCGAAACATGACCTTTAGAAATGCCCAGTCCCCCGACTACTACCAATGCCCACAGACATGTTGACTGCCTTGGGTGCCCCACAGTCTGAAATCATATTTCACTATACACTGATGGACCACGTCCCCAGTTTTGACACATGGCTATTATGAATATAACCCCTAAAACAATATACAGTCAAAGGAAATCACTTCCTTTAGACATCATTTTCTTTTCTAGAATCAAAGAATGTCGGAGTAAACAACCTTGAAGCATCTATGTAAACCTTGTTTTCTCTTGTGAACTGAAAATGCTGTGACCAGCCCAAGGTTATACAGTGATCAAGAGCCTACCAGGGACAGGAAGACTGGCCCAAATCCCTTGATTTTAGAAAAGTCCTTGGAAAGTGCCTCAGGGCCACGCACTTAAGGAAGACTGGCAGTCACCAGCCCTCCCACCCCCACCCCAGTCCTTCCTTCTGGCAGCTTCTGTGCAAGTAGGTGACTTGAAGGCAATGGCTGATACTCTTTGACATCTCTCTCTTGCTTCTCCATCCCATTAAGCACTATCAGGAACGAGTTCACTTGGTATTATGGACTGTGAAGGAGCCAAGTGATGCCTCTGTGAGTCCTCTCTTAAGCTTTTATTGTGTGAAGCATGCTGGTCTTCTCTTCCTGCCCTCCATGGCTGGATATCATCCATCGTCACTAGAGTGGGTGAACCCCAGGACCACGGTTACCCTTGCCTAGAACTCCAGAGAAAGCAAAGGACTCTCCCACTGACCGTTCTTTTCTCAGGCGAGCCCTTGTCCCATCCTCCTTGGTCTCTGACAGAAGAGAGGCACGATGCAGACATCAGGACATGAGCAGGGCTTCCTTCTCACTCAGGAGTAGGTGGCTAGGATGCTGAATGAAGATGGTGGTTTCCTTTAACTTCTTCTAGCAGATTCAGCTACTGATTATGAGATTTGTGGTCCCTAGAGCTGGTTGCTGCTGTCTGTGGACCTCCTCCCTCTGGACCTCCTCCCTTTCCTTCCCCCAGCTCATGTGACTTCTCAAGAATAACAGAGAAAGATGCAGTCACATGGTGCCCTTCTTGATACAAAAGTCACTGTCCTCCCTCATGGGTACACTGGGTTTCCACTGTGGCAGCACAGAGACCCTCTGCATCCTTTGCTTCTTCTCACCAGGTCTCTAAGCATCCCAACTTCTGACCGCTGGTCAGAATTCATCTGGCTTGAGAATTTTGCTTTGTGTTAAACAATGCACAGTTTAGCATTTTTAAGGAAGTAAACACTTGGAGGGCATGTAGTATATGTGTACGTGTGTGTGTGTGTTCATGTGCAGCACATGCATATGTGTATACCTGTGTGTTGAGGCTAGAGACCAACGTTCTGTGACTATATCATTCTCCAGTTGCCACTTATGTTTTGAGGTCTCTCCCCAAACCTAGAACTGACCAATTCATCTACACTGGATGGCCAGAGAACCTATGGTTCTCCCTGTCTTCTCTCTCCGAGGCTGAGATTACAGACACGTGTGTCTCTGACTGGGCTTTTACACGGGTTCTAGAGGATTGAACTTGGATCCTTATTCTTGAGTGCCAAGCACTTTATAAACTGAGCCGTCTCCCCAGCCCCGGAAGTAAATCTGTTTTAAACATGGAATTTGAAAACTTTGGCATGGGCAAGCTGATTTGTCTCCTCTCCCTGAGACGCCTTCTCTACCTGGTTTGATCCCATCTATCCCGTAAGACTGGGCTTATGTGTCTCTTCTCCTGAGTTCCGGCCTTCCTCTGCCCTTGTCTCTCTTGGTCATGAGCTTGAAGAGCTGCCTACTCATAGCCCAGGGGATGGCATTTATATCCAGGATATTAGAGCCAGTTGTGTACAGCTGTTCCCACTCCAGAGGCAGGGGACCTTGTCTGATTCATCTCATATCATCTGCACAGAGCCTACTGGTGGCTGTCCCCTGGAGTTCTGTACAGACTGCTGGGCTGAACCAAATTGTGTCAGCATTTGCTCTTTTAATATAAGGACTTTGAGCTTCCAGAAGATGCATCAATAAAAGTGCCTTCAGAAAATTCCTGAAGACTTAAAAATTTATATTCTTATTTTTAATATGAAAATATAATATAAAGCCAGGCATATATTTCCATATATATATATATATAGGGTACTACATTTGAGTGGGGAAGAATTTTTATCACAAATTTGCTTGCTTCGTGTGAAAGGGGTAAATGTGTAAATTTGGCATCTAAAATCAAACATGTATTAAAATGTACTAAAAACAACCACTTGGGTTTCTTCTTTAAGTGACAAAGTCAGCAGAGAATTTGCTTTTTATAGAGAAGAATGTGCTATAAATGATACCAGCACTCCTATATTCCAGTCAATATTTTCCTGGCATGAACTTCATGAATTTCTAAAGTATGTTTACAAGGCTGGACATACTCTTAAGTTGATATGCACTTTATACGACAGGTGCCGCCGGCTTACTAAACTTAATAACTCCTCTCACTGTCATCAAATCTGTATGTATCATGTATTATTTTGGGCATAGTTAACAATAAAATCACCCATATTGACAGTTAATGATTTTAAATCTTATTTGAAGGAACCTGCATGCTGTACCTTTAACTTGCAAAACCTAGGCACTGATGGGAATGTTGTGGAAACTCAGAAAATGAGGAAACATGTCAGACACAGATTGCAAACACACTGTCCAAAAACCCAAAAATATTACATATGGACCTGAAATGGTCTATGATCTTTATTTAAATATTTCTGTTTTCCTTTTTTTTACCTGTATTGACTAAAAGAGACTTACAGAGCGATGTGACCTGTGTGGGGGTTGGGATACTGCTAGTTTACAGGGAGTGGGCGAGTCCTTGAGTGTACCGTTGTATTCAGATAGACTGCAAGGTCACCATTGCCTCATCTCCCTGACAATGGCGTGCACATGGAGATCTTTTAATAAAGCGCTCATTGAAAAATAATATTCCCCACTGTGGAACTGTGTCTTTACTACGCCCTCAGCGTATATCACGTAGCAACCCCGATGCTTTAAGACTAGGTTCTTCAGTGCATAAATAAAGCACTCCAGTGTTGACCCTCATCCGTAAACAGTACTAGAAATAGTATATTTAAAATTCAAATGCAGCTTTTGAAATGTGTTTTCGTTTTCAGAGACAGCTGAGACCTGGCTGTACTAACACCCAGCTAATCCGGGGTCTGGGAAGAGCCTGAGACTCAATCACACCCTGGCTTCTCAGCTTGTCTCCCCCCCCCCCCCGGGCAGAGGCTCTGAGGTCCCATTTGGTTCAGTTTGCTCCTTATATTGGCATTTTGATTTCCCCAAAGATCTTTCTCTCATGTCCAAGGATTTGTATCATAAGCGTCTCATTTGGGCCCGTATGTGTGCCTCACCCAATTTTAATTAAGTAGTAAAGCTGATGTTTATTTATTAAAAATTTATTTTAAACATAAATGTCCCTCCTCATTTTCTCTTTTAAAATGCCCTTACCTGGCTGTCTCTTTTCACCCTAAAAAAATATCTAAGGGGAGTTCCCCCACCTCGTTAAAAGATGTCATTCAACTTTCATTACTGCTTCTTGGCATGACAATATCAGTGGCCACATCCCCCACTGCTGACAGTGAGCAGCCGATCTGTAGCCCTGCCCTGGGGCAGGCAGGCCTTGGGGCTGGCAGGTTCTGGGGTGTCCAGGTAGAAAAACCGCACCAGTTCCACTGCATTAAAAATTAAAGACTGAGCAGAAGCAGGCTGCTCGCCGGAGCCTGGAGTATGTGGTAGTCGCCCCTCCTAGGGAGTATGGTGGAAGGCCACTCCACGTCCCTTTTCTTCTCCTTTCTCTGTGTGTCTTCTGACTGTCTTCCTTTCTGATTGGACAACAGACACGACAATGACAGTTCTGAAACATCCTGAATGGAGTACTACTTAGGAAAACCTAAAACCACTGCAAAAAGTGACATCCATAAATTCCAGTTGAGGACAACGTAATTCCTAGTGTGTTCGTTGGCGTCTCTAGTTAACAGAGTCCCTTTTGTGAGCATAACTACCAGATTCAGTTCTACAAAAGATGCGAACACAGGCCCGCATCATAGACTGTAGTGAATTTTTGGGATAGACCATGTAGTCATTTCTATTCCTTAAGCCTGTAATTTCTACATCCAGCGCTGGGTAATGATTGCAGAGCGTCAGAGCGCTGGCCTGAATACATCAAAATTAGCCTAAGCGACAGCACAGGCCTCCGTCTGGCTTTGTCTTTCCTGACAGAGATGGATTTTAAGAGTACTGCTTGGTTAATTTTGTAAAATGCCTTTGATTTAGCCAGGGCTCTCTGATGATTAAATGAAGTTTAAGCAATTTGGGTAAAGATATATCACTGAGTATGTCGGTAGCCTTCTGAGTTGCCCTCCTGAAACAGACATCCCATCCTGTGCCTTCTTACTGCTCTCAACGTCTGTTTGATAATATCAGTTGAAGCAATTTTTTATCTTTTGCCAGATTACACCTTGATCAGAACATCTTATCCATCATTCTGATAGCTTAAGTTCATATTTAATATTTATATCCTTTTACAAATGTAATAAGTATTTTCTCCTGGATGAAATGATACTTTTATTTATTATTATAATTAATACTTTTTATGTTTGTCCAACCTTCTGGCATTGGGAGCAGATGTTGTTATTTCTCTCTTTTACGTAGTTCACATTTGAGATGCATATGGTCCAGTTACAAAAAATAAATCTTATAAACAATATCTCATAATGTTTCAAATATACTTACAATTTTGTTTTAGAAATACTGAGAAAAACATTCATGGGGGAAAGACATTTGTACAAGTATACAAAGAGAATCATGGAACTTCACAAAGAACTGTTGGGACTGGAGAGGTGGCCTAGCAGTGAGGAAAACTGGCAGCTTTTGCAGAGGACCCAGGTTCAGTTCCAAGAACCCAAATATTGGCTCATAATGCCCTGGAACTCAAGTTCCAGAGGATCTAGTGATCT
>NC_022019.1:22903410-22911890 GCF_000317375.1 Microtus ochrogaster
GCACCCCAAAGCAAAGGGGGAGTCAGGGCTCTTGGAATACCAGGAGAATTCTCCCTGCAATGGGACTTAAGTTTTAAAAATGTATAAAATGTGTCCAGTACTACTCCCTCTCCCCCCCCTTCCTCCCTCCCTCTCTCTTCCTCCTCCTCCCCCTCCTCTTCCTCCTTCTTTCTCTCTCTCTCTCTCTCTCTCTCTCTCTCTCTCTCTCTCTCACACACACACACACACCCACACACACATCCATAAATTTGCTTTTTAAAAAAGCAAAATAACAACAACAAAAGAATAACTTGCTGCAAGGGAGCCCTAAAAGTATAAGAAATAAAGAAAATCAACTCCAACCAGTGACCCCAGTCAGCGCTCTATGGGAGGCACAAACCCAGGAATGTCAGGTCACACTTGTGGATCCACAAGGCCCAGAGGTACAAAGGCCATCTCACAAAACATTCTACCCCATATTATGCTGAGTGTCAGTCATACTGTGTTTTCTGCAGAAAGCCTTCTTTCCTTTCTTCCTTTGAGTTTTTGAAATTCCCCATTGTCTGTAAAATTATAGCCCTGCTGCCTGTCAAATTATGATGCTCACCAGAATCAACTTCAGAGCTGTTGTTTAAAATTCTTGATCCTTACATGAGATTCGGTGAAGCCAAATCTCCCAAGCTGGAAACCAGGCCTACGTATTTTTGAAAACCTGCTTGGGGGGACCCATGTCCACCAAAGCTTGAACACCATTGTGTGGCTGGTTACACACAAACAGCAGAACGCAGCAAATGACCTCCCACCTCCCACCCCACTCTTAAACATATAGGCTCTCACAGACTGTTGGTTCCATACAAAAGCTCCTGGCCTAAATGAAAGCTTTCAAGGTTCCTGTCCTTGAATGTGCTGATTCTGCCACAGTTCCCCTGAGGCAGAAACCTGGGAAGAGTTTTTTAATACTGCCTCCTAGTGTCCTATACCTGCCACTTATCCCTCTCACCCACGCATCCCAGCTGTGGGTGTCACTTGTGTCCTCTGAATTCCAGAAACTTCTCTCAATGCCTCTTCCTTGCTCCATTTCTCCTGCTACCTCCTCACCTGCTCCTGTTTCTAGTGATTTCCACTGAATGGGATCCCAGCACAGGCTTCTCTCCCCACGGAGCTTACCTTCCGCTCTGATGTAGAAATTATTATTTTAAATGACAAATTTTATCCTGTCGTTCATAACTTAAAACACTGTTAGGCACCCTGTTTTAACTGCAGGCTATCATGCTGCATCCTGCTTCCTAGCCTGGCCTCTGTGCTCAGCATCATTTCTCTCTACTTCATCACTTGCCTGGCAAACTCCAGACAAACAGGAGTGTTCCTTTCTGTACCGGGGTGTACACTTTTGACACCCACTGCTTTTGATCATCACAGTGGCTGGGTGTGAAGGAAGAATCATTTTGTTCTTTTAAACATCCTGTCCTGCAAATGCTCACCTCCGTACATCCTTCAAGAGAACCTCAAACCACCACACTGACCAGTTAATTGGTTCTCCCTCTGTTGTTTCTGTTAACTTTGTTTTAATATCATGGCACACTTATCTTCACATGTGCCTGGATAGGCCAAGCTATGGCACTTCCCTTCTTGAACAAGTGCTTGCTTGTTTTAGAACCTCGAATGGTGCTACCCAGCATAGGCGTTCATTCAACAGTTGCTGGATGCCAGGGAAAGAATGAGCAGGCAGGATGCGTGACTCCGCCCTTGGATGCTCATCCCCTTTAGAGTATGGCTTAACTGATGTAGCTTGTCGTTTGCTTCCGTTCTCCTCCTGGTATGTGGAAATCGTTCTCATAATTGATCATTTCCCCCAGCTATCAAGTGATCAGTCTAAACCTGTCACCAATGCTTTGGGGTTCTACCAGTGACTGTAGCTCATTTTCCAAAGTTGTTCAAATTGAAATTCAGATTTCTCACTGGGGAGGGACTTAAAGTATTCAGTCTAGTGTCAAGTCACATTGGTAGGGGCCAGACTTGAGCTTGTTTTTCTGAGAACAACGGTGCAAATGGCACCCTCTTTTCCTTTTTCCTTCTGCTTTACCTCAGACTGAAATTCATACTTTATTGTTTATTCTACCTTTTCTATCATAAAGTTCATTTCATTGCAGGGGATACTCGTGAAATGAGTGAGATAGAGTGGTATTGACATCTGATTATTAGTAATGGTTTTAAGCCAAAATATTGCTGTTTTTCCTTGTTCTTCCTCTTAAAACTTTGACTTTTGCACTGTGTGTGCATGTGCATGTGTGTGCACGTGCATGCACACTTGTGCATGCTTGCCACGGATGTATGATGTCCTGGTGTCCACGGAGCCTAGAAGAGATCATAGCCCCTGAAGCTGGAATTACAGAAGGTTTTAAGCCTCCTGGTGTGGATGTTAGAAACTCAACTCTGACTTCCTGGGAGATCAGGAAGTGTTCTTAACCACTAAGCTGTGTCTCCAGCCCTTAAAATACTTTAAAAAACATTCTCTGTGCTACCCACACCACCCGCGATATTTGTTTCAGTATTTTGGAGCAGCAGCCCTGCTGTACCCAGGCCTCTCTCACCTGACTTGTTGCTCTAAGAATTGCTCCCATACGCCTGTGTCTGCATTTACTTCCCTGTCGTCATTTCCCTTCACTGCTTTTGCTGTCAGAGGCCGAATTTATCAGAGGCCGAACTGGTAACACAGTGGCTTCTGTCTGTAATAGAACCTCCTTCTCTCTTATTCTGAGTCTAGTTATTTCATTTTGTAATTAAATGTTAGTTCCTCTCTCAAACTTAGTGGACTTGATTTGAGCTCCCATGACACATACTGCTGTTTACTTTCCAAATGTGTCTCATGAGACTGTCCTTTGGTCTGGCTAGGAGCAAAGCCGGCTGCCCTCCTTGTCAGGGACTCCCGGCTGTGTGGCACCTTCCCTCTAGGAGCCTGCCCACCATTATGTCATTGACATTTCCCTCTAGGAACCTGGTCACCATCACGTGTAGCATAAATAATAAAAACCCAGAGACAGATGGTTTGGGGTTCACTCTAAAGATCAGAAAACCAAAGCAGCCAGTAACTGGCTCTTACCTCTGCCTCCGACCAAAATGGCAATCCTGAGTCCACCCATCCTCAGAATCACGTCATTGATGTTTCTGCAGCTAATCAATACTCTTGTTATATACTTGCTCCCCTGTCACCAAGGTTACTAACACACTCCCACCATTGCTGTTCCGATTTAATGAGAGCGCTGTAAATCTGTCCCCCACGACTTTATTTAGAGCTCTCTTAAAATATACCATAATATTTTGTGTATAGTTTTGGTCTCTTGGTTATGAATTCCGAGGTTCCTTCCCATTCTGTAAGAGTAGGCTTGGGTTTCCTTCTACAAAGGTGATCTTCTGAACACTGTGAACAGTAAACCTGACATTAGCATTTCATGAGTGGGTAAGTGCATGTTTATGTCTCCAAGACTCCCCTAATCTCTCTGAGCTCTCTGCTATAAAGACACTTACTTCAGCTTTCCAGTTGATAAACCTGCATTTTTAGATAGGAAAACACCGTATTTAGCATGCACGGATTTAAATCCCTTGACATTTTTCTCAAAGCAACATTTGGAAGAATAAAACAACACTTTAAAGAATAAAAGTGCCATTGTCGTTCTATACACGCAGAGAAGGCGTTGTCTAAATAAACTTGCTAAAATATAAAGTAACAGCAGCTAGGAGGCCACTCTGTCCCTTCAGAGACCCCAGCTTCACAGGTCTGGTCCCTGGTCCTGGCCTGAGCTCCGCCCACTCCGGTCTCCGCCCACTAAGGATGCTTGTATCAGTAGAGACTTGGCCAGATTCTGCTGCTCTTGGTGTCTTCCTCGTGCCTCAGATCAAAGTAACGTCTTGCTTTCCTCTCAGACACTTGCTTCTGCAACAAGTACTTTTCTTTAACATTAGTTATCACAACATCTATGACAAATCGCCTCTGTCTCAAAACTCATCAATCTGTGAGTGGAAGGAAAAACTGATGAGTATGCAGGATTTCATTTCTTAAGGACCATTTTTTTAAAAGTGATAAAAGCTCTCTAAGTACCAATGCAGTGTGAGTATTTTATGATTTTTTTTCTAAAAAAACAGAATGAAATATATAGGATGTTAATTTTGTTTAGTTTGGCTTAGTTGCTAAAGGATTGGAAAACGTAACCCTCCTTACATGCTCCCAAAGTCTTGGGTGGTATTAAAAAGAGCTTAAAGGCTGGTTGCCATGGCGGGGAGAAAGGACGATTGTCAACAGGATGGCACAAAGAAGATGGCTTCTCCCATCCTCCTTTCTCCCCCATCGCCCATTGGTAGTACTGTCAGTTGGGAAGCAGGGCGCGGGAGGGGGCTGTGCACAGTGTGATATAAATGAGCCGAGGTGACCAGACCATATTCTCTGCAAACTGACTTCCCTGTAATGCCGAGCACGGGCGAGGTGGATCCCCAGCAGCGATGCTGGGGACTCCAGTGTTTCTGGCCCGAATAGAGTACTGGGCTGCATGGTCCATCAGTTTCACATTTTTGCATGACCATGAAGAAAAACAAATGATGTTGTCTGGTGAGATGGCCTAGGCACAACCCCCCAGACAAATCCTTAGAGTTCATCTGGAAGCTAGCTGGCACGCATTGTGCTCAGAAGCTGCTGTTCTTTCTTGCCTCTTAATTCTTGAAGAAAGACACACATACAGAGCTCTCTCCCATCCCAAATAACCATGAACGCAAAACGGGACATGTAAGGGACACATAGAACACTGGTTGTCAGAATGCCATTGTTCAGTTTCGGTAGTGATTACAAACTTAATAATTTCACTATTACTGTATAGTCAAAATATGTATTTACTTATTTTTAGTACAAGCATCTATAAAGCACCCATTTTTGTCTCATCCTATACAATAGTATGGTGAAGTCCTGCTTTTAAAAATGTATTTCTTTCTATCATATACCAGGTTGAACGCTATGAAAGCGCCAATATTTTACTAGTTTTTAAATCCACAGAAACATTAATTTCACATGGCTCAGAGCAAATTTAACTATTAAAAATTAAAATAATGGTTTTCTGCTCCCTGTTAAGTCTCGTACCCTGGGGGAACGCTGGAGTTACAGGGGGCAAGAATTGATCCTGTAAGGTGCCTCAGAAGGTGGGCCCTGATGTGAGCCAAAAAGGAGGGGGGAGTGGAGAATAGCAGGTACACACAGGGCAGCAGCTGCGAGTGCCAGCAGCCTAAAGGGAAGCTGTAGGAACACAGGGAGAGCTCCTGTCCCCTGGGATAGAAATTCTCAACTTTGTAATAGTTTCTGAAAAGCATGTTTCCACAGCCTGTAAGCAGTTTCAAAACCTCTCCAATGACAACTGAACAATTATTCTTGCACTGTTTCTAATGCCTTGAATCGGGTCTAGTATTCCTATTACAGAATATGTGGTTGCCCCAGAGTGGCAATATTGGCCATGGTTCTGTAGCCCAAGTCAGAAGACACACATCCAGCTTGATGAAGACAGCTGCCTGGGCTGTCGAGACCCTCTGAAGGGTAGAGGGCCAAGGCTGGCAGGCAGCTCACAGGCTGCGACTCCCTCCAGGTCATTCTGGAGGCCACCTCAGCCGTGGCTGTGGGCATCTTCATGCCTTTCCAGCCAAATCCTACTTTGCGAAGACTTCAGCCTCCAGCCTTTCTCCTTACCAGTTGTTTGTGATGGGTAACTGACCCAGCACGTTCCTCTGACTTGGCTTGTGAGAGTTTATCAAAGGTCGTTTTCCCAGCATTGGTTTTTGTGACTGCCATGGCCCTGCCTGGCCAGGCTAAGCCATGCTGGAGGTGTATTCCAGCAGAGACCAGTGAGGCATCTGACCAGTGGGCCACGGAACAGCGTGAACCACCGTTTTGGAATGAAAAGGGAACAACTGTTTGATAATGTGTGGGAAAACTCACCGAATGCTCCAAGGCATGGGAATGCGCCATCTTTACTTGTAGAACTAGCTATAATTTAGGAAAGTAGGAACAGAATTTATTATTTCCTTATATTTAATGAAAATTAACAAATACAGGTATGAGTATGTTTACTTATGTTCTTTTTTAAAGATCTTATATTTTGAGACCACTTTTAAGTTCATAGTGATACTGAATAGAAGGTAGAAAAATTTCCCATATACTTCCTGAACTCAGATAGACATTGAGCCCCTCCCCATTTTTAATACTCCCACCAAAGTGGTGCATTGACTCCAGTTGGCAAACCTACATGGTTACACCATTCAGAGTCCATAGCATATTTGTTGTATGGGAGAAATTATTCCTCCGTGGCAGAACAAAAGAATCATGGCTCTTCCCTTGTGTTAATAATACCTGTTTTTAAAAGTCAACAATAATAATCCCAAAAACAGTATATAAATTATTCTCAGGTCTGAGTGAGATAGGGGCTAAATTACTTTCAATCTTTAAAATGTCAAAGTCGTCTTATTTCTTGTGGATACATCAAACGGCAACTTCTGGTGATTACATTTCATTTTTCCTGATGATACAGCGAATTATATTTATTTAAGTGAATCGTCCAATATGTCTGTATGTTTGCCTTTTTAAATGAAGGTTTGTCATTGGTATCTTGTTATTATTTGGGAATAGGAAGGCCAGAAGATGAGGATACTGCGGAAGCTGGCTTGTTACTAGGTCCAGAAGGAAAGGGCACATGTTGCCGTGCCACAGCAAGGGGCAGGACAGAAGGAAGGAACTGAGAGGAGCACTCGGCAAGGATCCCTGCCTTGCTCTTAGGTTTAGGATTGGTGAGGACAGATGATGTCAGCAAATTTGGAGCGAGGCACTCTCTCCAGCTGTCTCATTCCTGGTCCCAGTGTGATGAGGACAGAAGAACCCGAAAAGCCCAGAACACAAAGCAGTTTGGGCGATGCTGGGCTTCTGGTCCTTTGGTTGACATTTGCAAGTGGCTCTGGAGCGATCATATGACATCTGGACAAACTTGACTCTCCCTGGGAGAACTAGTTTCCTCGAGCATCTGAAAGGCCACAGGCATCCGCATCAGAAATGCAGAAAGCAGAGACGTAAGTAATGCAGTGTGTGCACATATATGCATATGCAGTCACCCAGGCAGATCAATGAGTGCGTGATGGAGGAGGATTTATGTATATTCGCTTAGGCGCTGTTTTGGCTTGTGGCAATTCCGTACAAGGAAACATTTTAGAATGATTAAAAATAAGCCTATCCCCATGGAAGACTAATTTATCAAGGAAATCTCTATGTCATATAATTTCAGATCCTAAAAAAAATCTAGAGGAAAATAAGATTATAGGAAGATCAAAGGTAACCGAGACTGCAGTTGTAAGTAGAGACCAGTGAGTTCTAAGAGCAAGGATTCAGGTGGGGTCAACAGCACTGGGTGATGGGGAGGGGAAGAGCCGGTATGCAGGCACCCTGGGGAGAGCAAGTGCAGCAACACCAAGCCAGAATGGTGCCTGGCAGGCTCACAGGAGATTAGCAAGCCCATGCTTCCTGAGAGAAAGAAGTCTTGGAACATGAGCTTGCGGAGGTATCTGACAACCAGACACTGAAGGGCCTTGGAGACCATGAAAACATGGTGGGAGGTTGCTTGTTTGCATGGCTGTAGTCACAACTGAAGCCATCTGAAGATGAGAGTGAAACCCCAGCTTCAATTGCAAACTAAGTAGCCATGGCATTTTCCTCTGTCTTCTGTTCTCAACTATTAGATTATCTTATAGTCATTTGAGATGCCTAAATTTATAATGGCAAAGTTGAATACTTTCTTTCCAGAGGTCTACATTTACAAGTTATTTTTATAGTTTAAAACAAATCAGACAAATAAAACCTTCTCCCTACCATGCCAAAGGACAACTTCAGGTCATGACTGAAGTCACGTTCTACACTGCAGAATGAGCCGGCATATATGTGGCATTGAAATAAAATGGAAAAGAGCTTTAAAAACTGACACACCTCTGGTAAATGTGGAGGAGGAAAAAAAGCTGTGAACAACCAAACAATCAACCGTTTGCTTTTATTTTCTACTAAATCTGAGTGGTTTTGCATTGGTATCATTTACGGAATATGAAGGAAAATCCACCCACAGTGTACTTACTGTAAGAGCGCCCACAAAGAAAACCTCATTTCAAATCTAATTGTGAACATTGTTTCTTCATTAAAAATTCATAGGGTTTGTGAATGTGTCACCTAAGTACCGGCATCTCCATTATTCCCAGCTCTTTCCCACGACCAATTCTGATCAGAATTTCAAAACACTCATGTCTAGAAAGGTGTTCTCTGAAGAGCAGCCAAAGAAGAGTAAAGCAAAAAGAGACATAATGAATGTGAACAAAAATAGTCACCAAACAAATAGACAAAAATCTCCACTTGTTCTTTCAGCAGACGCCATCCTCACCTCTCACCCCACATCTTCCCATTGCTGGTACCTTCCTCATCTCAGCGACTCGTCAGTGGTTTT
>NC_022019.1:22912060-22944113 GCF_000317375.1 Microtus ochrogaster
TGCGCCACCACCGCCCAGCTTCATCAGTGTGTTTTTAGCTATGGATAAGGGGGTGCCTTGGTGTGAGCCCTCAGAAGAGACTGGAACAGAATGCTATCCTGCATTGCTCCTATGCCCAGGCTCTTCCTTCCCTCCTCTCAAATGACCAGAACGTCAGGCTGTGGATACTGTTCACGGTATTTGCTGGGAATACGTGAAACAGGCTAGACAGCCAGATGTTTCAGTGAGGTGGGCCCCATGTTGAGCCTTTCTTTTGCTTATCCTTGGTGTCTGTATGCATTTGCATCAGGAATATTGATATACTGTCTTGTACCCTTAATGCTTTAGTCAACAATACGCTCCCTGTTGGATGACAGCCCCATAAAAGTATAACAGAGCTGATAATTTCCTATTGTTTAGTAATGGTGGCTACAGCCACCCAAAGGTAGTGACATAAGTATTCTCCACTAGTGCCAGTGCTAAGGGCAGCCCACACACAGTTGTGCGTAGTGTGTAAGATAATGTTATCGTTATCTTTGAGTATAATCCTTCTGCTTACAATGTATAATATCTACTCATTATCTGTGAGTGTAAAGTATCCTTCTACTTACCAGAGTTGTTGTAAAGTGGTGTAAGTGTGCAGCTAAGTACGACACCTGGCACCTGCATCTCCCTTCCACTTGGACCAGAGATAAGAGCTATAGAAACACAGAACGGGTGCCCTGTGGAGCCATAAACTGAAGGAGACAGAAAACACAACTCCTCACGCCTGCCCCAAGGGGTCACTGCCACCTTTCCGGGCACCTTATGCCTCCTTTGTCTCTTGGTCGCTCGGTAGCTGCCCTAGTCTGTCTGGGTTTGTGAAATCTACTTCATGATGTCCACACACTCGCGCGGTGGTGCAATGACAGGTGTCTCACAACCGATCCCTGCAGTTACAGGAGCGCTGACTGTACGGGAAAGCCAGCGGCTAACATAAACTAAAATTATCACCAAGTCTGCTGCTCTTGTGATCATGTGGATTGGCGTGTGCTTCTCAGAACTTCCTGCATGAATGGACAGTGGCTGCACTATGGTTCATAAACTTCAGAAATCACCTTTTCTCCTCCTGGAAACTTTCACATTAGAGCCCAGCAGGGGGCTTGTATGTGACAAACAATTTCAGCTCAGTGCAATTCTGATTGTGAAGATACTACTCCTTTTTGGCTGTTTCATTTTGCATCACGTTTTTGCTATTAATTCACATTTCCTACATTTGCCGCCTTTTGTAATGCGGTCTGCTTAACTACTTGACACCCAAGTGTGTGGTGTGTCCTAAAGGTTCCTGCACTGGGTGACCACTGTCCTGGATTCTGGGTGTTTGACTGAGACGTCAAGATCACCCACTCATGCTTTCCCCTGCGTGGTCTTCTGAACCAAAACGTTTACAAAAACCAAATTGGCAAAGCAGCTTCCAAACCCCTGCCACACACAGGCTCAGCCCACCTCATCCATCACCCTGGCAATAGTGAATCAACCCACAGTGTGGGTAGGAAAGCCATAAAGACCAGAATATGTCCTTTGTGGAGGGAGGGGGAGGCTGAGTTGTAATAAAGGCTGTGTAGCCTTGTGATGGAGAGTATTGCCCTGGGAAGATGGTCTTAGAGAGATCTGGATTTCAGCTGTCAGACTAGTGGCGGCTCTGCAAGGGATGTTTCCTTCTTTCAGCTCCTCCAGAAGGCATTGTGTGTCAACCCCTCCAATGCCTCCTCAGACGGAAATTGGAAAGCATAAAGTAGAAGAACTCAGGAAGTGGCCCACAGGGGCACCCTCCTCTGACCTGCACACCCAAACTGCTTTGCGCACTTCCTAGGGGAGGCTGAGAGAACATTGTCCCTAGACCAGTGTCTGCAATGGCCTGAAGAAGTAGCTTCGGCAATGGGTAATGACTCCACCAAGCACACAGGAGATCTCGGATTCCAGTTTGTCCCTTCTTAACTAACACAGATTTGTTTTTCCAGAGCCCGGAGACCAGTGATAACCCTTAAGATTGTTAGTAAATCTTTGTTCTTCCTTATTCAGCTTGTGAATCCCTAGGATCCCCTCTCCCGACCCTTCCCTTTTTTTCTCCGTCTTGTTTACAGTTTGTGTTGAAAGGAGAAGTAAATTCCAGGCCTCTAGCTGTCAGTATTGCTTGTGCTAGACTGTACTGAGTACAAGAGAAAGAAATCAGATGGGAAGGGGAGGAGCCAGATGAGGTAAGAAAAAGTAATAGTGGCCTGACTGTACTTCCCAGCCCAGGAGAAGAGTCCTTGGCTGTCGCCAGTGACCTGAGATCCACTTCCCATCTCTGTCTCTCTAGATACATAGATTACATACATGTTAC
The DNA here is from genome assembly GCF_000317375.1 of Microtus ochrogaster. Lineage (NCBI taxonomy): Eukaryota > Metazoa > Chordata > Mammalia > Rodentia > Cricetidae > Microtus > Microtus ochrogaster. The sequence continues at coordinate 22,914,405 of NC_022019.1, forward strand.
ACACCAATGGATCTGTATAGCCCTTCCCTGATGCCCAGGCTGTCTTGCTGCTAGGCGTGCCCCATGGACACCATGCAGAAGCTGTTCAACAGTCCCGTTTGCTTGCTTCCAAGTTCACCTCTGGCTCTAGATGGTGCCAGCTCAGCCACAACTGTTTCAAAACATCATGCAGTGGCCCTTTGGCCATCATAAGCCTTGCTGAACTCTAGATACCCTAAATTACTTTCCACATTGCACAAGGGGGAAGCTTCCTTGGAGAAGGTCCAGCCCATGGCCTGTGCCAATGCAGTCCTTCACTTTCCCAATTGACAGCCATGATTGATGAAAGCATCCTCGTCTTGTTCCCTTTCTTGGCCGTATATGTAGCCTGCATCTTGAGTCAGCCAAGAGACACCCTCGTACTGTCCCCTGGTATTACGGATTAACCCCAATTAAAGGCCTTGCTGAGTTTTGATCTTATTAGTAGAGAGGGCTGTGCTAGTCACAGGGACACTAGAATCAGCTACAGAGTGGTAACAATAGCAAAGTTATCAGTGACCACTACCCAATCAACAGCAGTACCGACAGTGACAGTAGCCGCAGCAACAAGACGATAACTGCAGAAGTCTGAGACAGAAAACAGAGGCAGAGGCGACAGGGCTGCTGGACCTGTTCCAGGAAGCTGTGGGGTCTTTAGGCCAAGAGTCTCAGGCCCCCTAGCTCTAAGAACTTGCTGCTCTTAGGCTTGGGTCCCCACACCAGAAGCCTATCCATAAGCTGGAGCAATAGCAAGTAGAGGCTACTGCCAATCACTACTGCTTACTGTAGCCGAAAGGCAAAGATTACAACAGTTGCCAAGTGCCAGGGCCAGTTAAAGCCCAGAGCAACAAGCCTCCATCCTGACTACTTAGAGCCATGTCTCTAGTATCTAAATCCTGGAACAGTAGGCACCTAATGGTTCAGCATTTAGAACCATAAAGTTCTAAGTTTGGGCATCTGGTTTCCAGATCTTGGGAACGCAAGGGCCTTGGCTCATCAGTTGTGATAGTTAAACTTGATTGTCATCTTGATGACAATAATAAACCTCTGGGCGTATCTGTAAGGGAGTTTCTCATTAAGTTAATTGAGGTGGGAATTCCCACCCTTAATGGAGGAGGCACGTTGCCATGACTGGGGTCCTAGATTGCATAAGAAAGAGAAAGTGAGCCCAACAGCAGCGTCTGTTTCTCCCTGACTGGGAAGACAGGGTAGCCAGTTGACCCAAGGTGCTGCTGCCTTGCCCTCCTGACCATGATAAACCATACACTGCACTGGAAGCTAAAACCGCTTTTGGTCATGAGAGGAAAGTCACTAAATCACCAGCTCCGAGGTAGCTTCTAGTCATCGACTTAGGACTCCATGTGGAGCAAAGTTCAGTTCAGTCAGTGAAGCTAATCTCTAATACCGAACCAAGTCCAATTTAGAATACAGGTCAACCCTAGGCCAACGTCATACGTGACTGGTCCTTTAGTTGTTTGCTCAATGACGATTATTACCCTGACATCAAGAGGAAAAAAAGTGCACCTCTCAAGAAAGCATACCTTTGGGTGTTTCCAGCAGCAACTGTGCTGATTGACCCAGATCCTTCCACTTGGTCACCTCTGTGATGGCAGTAGAGGGTTTGGGAGTGCTGAGGAGAGCCATGACAAAGCCAGACTTACAGTCCCCATCAAACTATGTCTGTATCTGTCACAGAGGGCTGTCTCTTGGTTCATTACTGATGTGGCATTTCCAGGCTCTAACTCTGGCTGCTTTTGATGCACTACTCTGGGTTCATTCTTCTGGCTTCGTGCTATGCCCCCCTACCCGGTTTGGAAGAAGGAAGGCATCATCAAATACTTCATATAAAAGTCTAGCAATAAGTATATTAGTGTTTTTTTTTCCCAGAACCTACTTATGGATTTGTTGTTGTCTGCTTATCTCAATAGGAAGGCTCCTAAGAGACTATAATTCACCATGGTACAGGACTCTCACGCCTGCTAGTGCTTTTTGGTTTAACATGTTCGGTATTACTGTCAACTCTGTGAGGACAGAGTCCGTGTCTTGCACACCATTCTACTGTTGGTATTTAACACAGTATCCTGTATACCATAGTCCCTTAATGAAGACCTCTTGAGAGGTTGTCTGTTTAGAGCACGGAAGTAACCTTTTATCTTGGTTCCGCCTAGGTGACAACAAAGCTCATAGGAGCGTAGCCTATATTTGTGTTGGCGGAAACCTGAGTTCCATGAATCTATGGCCACCAAGATCAGGGCTAGGGACTGAATCCAGGACTCTGCCGTTCTTTCTGATTGAGAGGAAATGATTTCAGTCTTGGTCTTTAGAATGCTCTTTTCTTTTTGTACAGTGCCGTAAACAGTGGCCTAACATATGGTTGTGTTTTGTAGCATACTTTTCCCAAGAGGCGCCCGGATATGAGCCGCTTATCAAAATGGCATTAGTGGCATTGTATAGTAATGGCGTTCTCCAGTGAACGCCTCCACAGAATATGGCCAGCTGGAGGTAGAGTATGAAGAGAATAGTATCCTCTTCCTGTTTGAACTACCTTTATTAGAACCCACCACATCCATTACCTTAAAATAAAACTTTCCTCATGAAAGTCTCAGTTCCCACCTCCCAAACATCTCTCAGATCAAAGAGGACCGTGTCTTTACGTTTGTCCACAAGTTTCCCAGCCAGAAGAAAGGACAACACATTGCTGGCTGTTGGAAATGGAAACTAGAGTGGAGGAGGGGGTGTCTGAACAATGAGAGCGATCCCTGCTGACATGGGGCTTGGCGGAAGGAAATTATATTTTTGCAAATCTGAAAACTATGAGTTTTGTTTCATGTTAACTCTATGTCTTAACTGATTTTGTTCACCTTGGGTTTACCTGTTAGTAAGACTGTCCATACTGTCGAGTTGATGGGGTAGATTAAGTATGAACACCCGTCCCCCTGGTTGTGCAGTCTAGGAAAATACTCATCTTAATCATCACACAGGATGCGAGCACCCGTGGGCATTTGGGATTGACAGCCACTGCGGATCCCGGCTGCCACCACTGCGGGGCTCAGGCACCGCTGGACGCTGGTTATTTTCTTAAGTCATTATTTTGCAATAAACATGATCTCATAATAAGCCGTAGCATTTCAAATTGCTCCAGAATAAGAATATCAGAGGCCTGGAAGAACAGGAGATCTTTTTCATTTAGCCTAGAAAGGGAGAAACGCGATAATGCCCCTGGGAATTCTTTTGGAATATTTGCTTAGGCTGGGCGTAAGCCATCTAGCTGCGAAGATAAACTGTGGCAGCCGTGGCGATATACTGGAATTCCCGCAAAGAACATTCAGCATGATTTCTTTTTTTATAAATAATAAAACCGTAAATAAAAATGATTACCCTCAGCTAACATGAAATTTTATTCAGGACCCCAGGCCTGATGTTTTTTTCTCGTATCTGTGGTTTTTCAGGCTCAGTGTTGGCCGGCTCCTCCCTCTTCCGTTCTTTTCCCTCTGTCCTCCTTCGAGGGCTAAGTGGTTATGGGTACGGAACCGGAACTGGAGGTGGGGTAGGTGGTTGACCTTGAAGCAAGTCTGGGAGTGGAGGGACTGTGGAACTTTACCTCCCAGGCTTTCAGTAGGCCGGAGACTGAGAGGGCCTTGAAGCTGTGCAGGGTTCAGCAGCTTCCCGCCCCCAGGTCTCACCCCACATCCTAGCACAAGCACGATCAGCATTCACATCTGACAATATAATTTTCCTATTGTGTTTTTGGATGAGATTTTGATAATTTTGCTTTTGAAATTATTTGCTTATGAGTTATGGCTTTTCATCTAAAACCAGCTCTTATGTCTTCATAATTGTGCGGACTCAGGAGCCCTGCACAGCGAGCGAGCCTGCTGACAAACCGTCTTCCACTCTAATGACTTTCATCTGAATGCCAAATTTGACAAGAATTGTCCTAATTCAAAATTTATGGGCATTTAATGAAATAATTCTTTATTTTACGTAACGTACTTTTCACTGGATGCTAGCACAAAACATGCTCAGGTCTCCAGCCTTACTGTGGATGATCTCATCCCCCGAATGCCTAATTGATAATGCGGCCACAGCTAAGGGACAGGCAGGGACAGTGGGTGGGGCAGCAGGCAGGGGCGGGGACGGCATCCCCTTTCATCTAGAAGACTAGCAGGAAAGGGGTTCTCCTTGAGCTAGTCTTCCAAATGCCACTCCCACACAGAAATTCTGCCTGACTTCTTTTTGTTTAGAGGTTTTTTTCTCCACTCGCTTTTCTTTCTCATGTATTCTTTTGACAACTGCATGCATGTAAACTAATGAAATTTGCCCCTTTCACCTTCCAGTGCTCCATCTCTTCCTCTCTCCTCCTGCTGAGCCCCTCTATTTCCTGTTACGTTCCCTCTTCCTACTTGTGTGTGTTTTGCGGGTGTGCACCCAACAAGCTTACATAGGGCTCCTGCTTGAGTGTGGGCCGGAGGTGTTCTACTGAAACCTGGGCCACTCAACAGTGACTATCACCACTGAAAGTCTCACCCTCTCTAAGCAGCCACCACTAACTGTCGGTTGGCCCTGAGGAAGGGATGGAGCCTCAGGATGGATGCTGATTGGCTAGATTTTGTGTGGGTCCTATGCAAGCAACTGCAGTTGCAGTGAGGTAGGAGCCCATAGGACATATCAGGTCCAGAACACACTCTTTTGCAGCAGTCCTGCCCAGCCTCTGCCTTTTAAAATGTCCCCACCCCTCTTCTTCAGTGTTCCCTGAGCCTTAGGTGAGGAGATGTGATACTGTCTCCCAATTAAGGAATCCTAGTTATTTATACTTTGAGCAGTTATGAGTCTCTATATTGAACTGCTGTCCACTCCAAAGAAATTCTCTGATGAGAACAGGAGGTTTAAAAGGCAGCTTGATATTATGCCCAGTTAGCAAATTAATAGTACTGGGGTGGGTTTTTTGCATTTTAATTGATTTTTATTGAGCTCCACATTTTTCTCTGCTTCCCTTCCTGCCTCTCCCCTCCCCTTCAACTCTCTCCCAAGATCCCCATGCTTTCAATTTACTCAGGAGTCTTTTTTTACTTCCCATGTAAATTAGATCTATGTATGTCTCTCTTAGGGTCCTCATTGTTATCTAGGTTCACTGGTGTTGTGATTTGTGGGCTGGTTTTCTTTGCTTTGTGTTTGAAAGCCACTTATGAGTAATGTACCACATTTTCTTTATCCATTCTTCTGTCGAGGGGCATTTAGGTTGTTTCCAGGTTCTGGCTATAACAAACAGTGCTGCTATGAACATAGTTGAGCATATGCCCTTGTGGCACGATTGAGCATCCTTTGGATATATACCCAAAAGTGGTATTATTGGGTCTTGAGGAAGGTTGTTTCCTAATTTTCTGAGAAATCACCACACTGACATCCAAAGGGGCTGTAGTACTGGATTCTTTCTTGGGGCCTCTGACCTCCCCAGCTCCGGATTGTTACGTAGGTTTACAGTACTGGGCATGACTTTCTCTTATGGAGTGGGTCTTAAATTCAATCAGAAAATGATTGATTGGCCCCAGTCAGTTGCGCCACTGGGCCTGTCTTCCCAGACTGGCTGTTACCCTAGCTGGCCGAGTTCACAGACAGGTAACACTATTGCTAATGGACTTTTCTCCCGTAGGCAGCCTGCTTTGCACCTTCCAGCTCTGTCAAAGCTGGGCACCGGGGAGGAAGCTTCCAGGTCAGGTTCAGCTTGGTTTCTCCACGTCCTATAGCCAACAATATGTGGTACCTACAGCAACAGGGTTTTATTACCAAGTTCTGCTGGGCAACCAAAAGCAGCAGCCATACCACTGTTGCCTTGAGGATCTTTGGGACCACCCTGGCCAATTTTAGGAAGGTATTCCACACTTGATACTGGGACATTTGTTTAATAATTTGTGCTCTGGAAGGAGTATTGTCCTCCTGTGTAAGACACCTCCATCGAACATCTCTTAAAGCTGTATTTGCACTAAGAACCCTCAGTGTTAGTTGCCCTCGCCTCATCCCCTCCTCTGCCCCACCTTCCAACCCTCTTGTCACTTAAACCTCCCTCCCTGTCCTTCCCTTCTGCCCCTTCATATAGAGGAGGTCATTTGACTGTGATCAAGGGAACAGTGTGTTTGGCTTCTTAAAGGGCAAATGTCTCCCCTTGTGGATTCGGGTTGGAGGGTAGTCCATTTATCGTAGTACCTTATGGAAGCCTAGGCAAGATAGAAAGGGCAGGCCTGTTAATACTGTAGCAGCAAGGTGTGGCAGTGACCTTCAGTGACCTCAATGCCAGAGCTGTCCCTTGAGCGTTGTTCCACAGGTGGGCAAGGAATGCCCTTGAACTTCCTGTCCCACTGCTTCCTCCTCTTGAACGGTCTATGGGCTTCACCACCAGGCCAGTTTTTACATGGTGCTAGCGATCAGGATTGAACCCAGAGTTTTGTGCGCACGAGGCAAGCACTGAGCTCCACCTGCAGCTCTCGGGCAGTCTATCTAATTTATGAATCGTATAGACTCCTGGAGTCTCGACACATTCTGTGTGCACCCTCCCCCACCTCCAGCCTCAGAAGCCTGTCTGGGTTCAAGCCCCAAAGGCCATCTTCTCCCCCAGGTGCCTCCATGCGAGTCTTGCGGAACCCAACCCCCAGCATTCAGAGTGCTCCTGCCAGGCTGGTTTCTTCTAGCAAATGCCCAGCAGCTACCTTTGCATCAGGCTTTGTGCCCCTTCATTCCCTAAGAATGCCTGCCATGAAGTAAGCACACCATTTGATTGGGAGCTGGGAATTCCACCGTCCTTACCCACTTGTTTCCCACCAGAGCAAGGGCCGTAAGCAGTCTTTTAGAGAAAGGAAAGGCAGGTATCTGTGGGAATTTAGAGGAAGAAAAAGCTAGGCCTCTGGCCTGGGGCCATCCATTAGAGAGGTGAGAGCTACTGCATCTGTAAGTCCTAGGATTTCTTGGCTACAGGGGCAATCCTTTATTCATGGGGCTGCAATGACATCATTAAGAACCCATTAGCTTAAAGAATAACCAACTCCTTCTTTGTGGCTCTTCTAAAGGAACTGCTAAGCAGGATGAGCCACTGGTTCAGGCTGGTCAGGGTACAGGATCTGGATTTTATTGCAGGTGGATTTCCATAGACTCAACAGGGCTCTGCCCTGGGCTCTTTGGAGATAGATAACTCATTTACCAGGGTTTACAGCTATTTAGGGGTCAGTTATTTACCCAAGACAATTAAAATGTTTGACTTTGTGTCCTAATCTTTTTTCCATGCATGGGTCAAGGTATAAATGAGCACATAATGAAAACACCGAGCCACCCCACAGCAGAGTCTGTTCAATGATGTAGGGTTTCCGCTCTTGTTTTGTAAGAATGTAATGTTTGCAGAAAATGGTTTCTGTGTATCAGTGTGGCCAAGAAGTATGTAACAGATACGATCTTTTTATAGTATACATGTGTAAAAATTATGCTTTAATGTGTTTGCTTATGTCCTCGGTATGAAGAATTAATCTCTCTTGATAGCTCTATCTTTGAAGCCTAGAATTTGCCTGAAGTCGTGCTCAACATTGGCTCCTTTCTCTAAAGGAGTCTTTCCCAGGTCTCTCTTGCTCAAACCTTATAGCCCATGGCTCCTTGTCTCAGAGAACACTTCCATTTACCTACAGCTCTCTGGTTGGCTTACGCCACAGAGCCCCCACAGGTGAATTCAAAGAGAAAAGAGAATAAAAATTGAGAAAGGGCTTACCAGTCGTGGGGAGTTAGCTTTGACCTTACTTACTTCATAAATGTGTCTATGACTTGCTTAGATGGTGGTGAAGAGTCAAAGACCCTCTTCCAGGGATTGCTGTCTCCTTTATTTCTAAGGCTGTGGACGTAGGTCTGAAGCCAGAAATCAGATTTAGATCTCTTCTCCAGGTAAAAGGACTGATAGAGAGGGAACTTGTCCAATCTTAGGACTGTTTGAAATGGGGGTCAAGCATCAGCTTCGGCTATGAATGGGAAACCCTGTCAGAACATTCTGGAGATTTCTGTACTGGGAGAAACTGGAACTGATGGATTTCAAGTACCATTTAATTACGCACACCACGGTGCTCTGAGCTGAGGTGTGTTCATCATGAATCCCAGGGGCTCGGCTGTAATGAGGGCTCATCAGTCCAAGCTCAGGTTTACTGGTAATGGTGCTTCTCTTAATAACTCACTCACTCCGGGTAGAGCAATGATAATTGTTTTAATCTTGACATATTTAGAGGGCAGAGAGCAACCCAAGAGAACAGACAGATATGGAGGGTGCTGACTGACATTTGTCCACAAGAAACCTGGTTGAACTATTACATTTCCCACAAATACTCTTCAAATACAATATCCCCCTTTCCAGGAATCCTGAAGTCGTCTATAGGTGGAAGGTCATGGGTTTTGAAAGCTGTCTTCAGAGGCCTAAAAGTTACAGACAGTCACGAGAGTATCCTGGTCCTCTTTCCTTTCTGTTCTTAATGGCAAGAGTAGTGCTTTTTCCTGAAGGTCTCAAGATTGCTCCTTGATGATTTGTTCAGTCTAGAAATATGAAGTGTAGCCTTTTTGAAAAGCAAAGGCTTCCTGAGAAAAATAATCGCACCCGCCATTTCTCTGCACACACACACACACACACACACACACACACACACACACACACACACACGAGAGAGAGAGAGAGAGAGAGAGAGAGAGAGAGAGAGAGAGATCTAAAATGTTGAATAGTACTAAGTATTTTTCTTCTACCCATGTGTGTTAACTCACATGGACCAGTCTCAAGTCTCTTTTGGTCCTGTTATTAGAGTGTATCATTTCAGAGGAGCGCTGCCTCCTTGCCTGCCTGCCCGCCCATCCTCCTGCTCGCCCATCTTTGCTTGCCCTTGTTGAGGGTGAGGTAATGCCTCGCCCATTCTGTGGTCATTACTTCCCTAAGATAAAAGGAAGATGATTTACTGCTTAAAATTGGCTGCTTGACAAAGTAGAAAAATGGAGGATATAATCACAGTCCCCATAATAGAATATAGTGTTTGAGAACCGGCCAGATCTGCTTTTCATCTTCTGTGGTACATGCCAAATTGAAACTCTCCTCTCTTCCAATGATTTCACCTCCTTCCTACTCTACACTTATGCCTCTGTCATGCTAATGTGCTGGTTAGTGGACCTGGAGATGCCGTTGGTAACAGACCTGGGCGAGTTCGAACAGCAGCTGCAAGAAACCTCACCCTTGACCCTGTGCTTGGGGAGGTTTGGGACCTAAAGTTTCTCTTATATTCCTGGACACATTTTTCTCCAACTGTTTTTCTCTGATGCTTAAAATCCATCTTCATTCTAGTTTCCAAGAGGCATTCTCCCTATTGTGTTCTTTAGTTCAAACCTCCAAGCCTTGGGGTTGAACTCTGGCATCCACCTGTTCGGTGTTAATGTTCCCAGTTTTCTTTGCATGTTCTTTCCTTTCCTCTTCTTATACACACATGCTTTTGAAAGTGTATAGATACTTAATATTTATGTGGAGGGCATGAGGGAGTGAACCTGCCACATTTTGTGCTCTTGTTGGGTATTGACAAGTTCACTTAGCCTTCCTAAGTTTAGCATTGACTGCTAACTAGCAGGGAGAGGTGGTTATGTCCAGACTTAGATCCATTCTCTGTAAATAGAGACTGCTTTTTTGCTTCCCGACCACCCAGACCCAAATAGTCACACAAAACTATATTAATTACAACACTGTTTTACCAATAACCCAAGTGTATTCTTAGCTAGGTCTTGAGTTAACCCATTTCTATTACTTTGTGTATTGCCATGAGGCTGTGGCCTACCAGTAATGTTCTAGCATCTTTCTCCTTTGGCAGCTACATGTCATCTCCCTGACTCTGCCTCCTTTCTCCCTGCATTCAGTTTAGATTTACCCCCACCTGTATTCTGCCCTGCCATGGGCTAAAACAGCTTCTTTATTAACCAGTGGTAATAAAACATATGCATAGCATTCAGAGGGGAATGCCACATCAGTTCTCCAGCAAGGGTTTAGGTGGAGGGAGCTGAGTATGTAAGGTGAGAAAGGCTGGTACGTGGAAGGCACGGGACGGTAACACTGAGGAACGATTACATAACTCCTTCTTTTTGTCTTAAAGACATCACTGAAGGAAGAATGGGGAGAATAGTGATGGTGTCTCTTTTCAGGTACACTGTGATGGGAATGTCTAGCATGACAGTTTTGAAAAGTCTACAGGAATTTTATAACTGTACAAGTAATGGGGGGGGGCGGTGTCCAATGACAGTGTTTGATTCTGCGGATTCGGTAGGAGCTCTTACATAGTTTGCCCTCCCTGGATTTACCTCTGCATAGCAATGGCCTCTGCTTTCTCCTAATTTCAAAGAAGGGTCCTCTTACCTTTGTTAGATAGAGTAGTACTACTTGAGTCAGGGTGGGGGAACTGGAGAGCTGGCTCAGTGGTTAGGAGGACTTATTGCTCTTGTGCCAGACCTTATTTGGTTCCCAGTACCTTCGTGGTGGCTCACAACCAACCATCCGTAGCTCCAATTCCAGGGGCTCTGGTACTGCCTTTTGACCCTGCAGGTCATATACATATGTATCCATGGTACATATACATATATATGCAGGCAAACACTCATACCCATAAAATGATATTACTATTTAACAAATCTCCTCATTAATCTGTTCTACCTAAAACTCCACCAAAACCTTAGTGGTCTTCTTTGCTACTAATTGGCAGATAGTGATCATTAATAAGCATTTAGAATCCTGTATATTTACCAGACTTAAAAACTCTATAATATTTTTTCATCTAGGATCTTAGGTCATCTCTTATCATCTGTCTTTTCATTACCACCTTTAAGCTGTTTCAAAGTGTTCCCAATACTCAAAAGAATTAAGAAGCAATGTAGATTTGCTGGAATTTCTGCACCATGCATGTATTGTGCTGCTGGCTCCAGGGTGGGCTAGCATGGTGAATCATCTTAATCATGCCGAGCATAGATCTGATCAGAGAGTGGTGCTAGAACAACATCATGGGAGTGCATAGGAGAGAGTCCACAGCTCCTGTCTTCGCCCCCAAGAAGACCAATGGCATCTTTCTTCAGGTTCATTGTGATTTACACCATTTGCTCTCCTGTGAACCCTCTGATGTTCTGTGATATTATAGAGATGAGTCACTGTGATTATAGTGACCCATCTCCATAATCGTGGCCTCCACTGATCCCGTCTCTAGTCCTTGGAAAGTGTCAGCTTTTGGGTGTTCTTACCATGTGTTTGGTTGTTGTTTATTTGTTTGTTTTGAAGTGTTTGCATGTATGAATGTGTTTGGGTTCATTTTCCTTTTTTTTGCATGTGTATGGGTATTTGTCTGCATATATGTATATCTGTGCACCACGTATGTGTAGTACCCATGGAGTTCAGCCCTCAGATTCTCTGAGACTGGAATTGCAGATAATTGTGAGACACCTTATGGTGTTCTGAGACTCAACCCTGAGTCCTCTGGAAGAGTAGCCAGTGCTGTTAATCGCCGAGCCATGGTTCCACCTCTCCACTACTACCCCTAACCCCCTTTTAAACCATGTTTTGAAGAGCAGCTTCATTCTGTCCCCTGTCCCCAAATGAGCAGATTCTTCCCATCCTGAGCAGTGAAACACTCAGTGGTTAAGATGACTTATTTCTCTATAGAAAACACAGGGAAAATGCTCTGCAGAACTCATCTTTGTGCTCTGTGTTTGTGAAAAGAAACAGAATTTTAGAAAACAAATGTAAAACCCACAGCTTTCTGGTTGTTCTTGAGTGGAAAGGTGCTCTGGAGTTCCCTGGTACACCTGCAGGAGAAGCAGAGTGCTTCCTGCATTATCACAGACACCTGTTTTAAAAACATGACATTAACATATGCGTAGTGTATGTCTAGTTGTATGCTAGCCCATCACTTTAATCTGTGAAATGTCTCTCTAAGCTATGAAGTGCTCAACAAGTGCCCTCCAGCTGAACACCAGTAGTAGACATACTCTTTAAGGTAGGAAAACACGAATTTGGATTGGAAATGCAGCCTTATAGCACACACATAACCTATAGCTAATAAAGAGTTCCTAACAAATGAAACTTCAGCTATCCCGGGACAGAAGTTGGCTTTGATCTCAGCTCTTTTAAAGACACTAATAAAATTCAATCTGTCATTGTAATGGTTTTTCTATTAAAATAGGTACGAGTCTAAGGAATTAGGTCAAGCTAATTCATTTTTATAAAAATCAAATATTCTTAAGACCTCACTGATTTTTGTCCTTTTTTTTTTTTTAGCAGGAATCTCCTTTTTTTGTGGACAGTCACAGATTAATTTTCTTCTTAAAAATATTTGTGCTTGCTGTGTATAGAGTTAGAAAAAACAGGAAGGCCCTGCACTTTCCCAAGCAGAAGCAGCCCGTGTTCCTCCTAAACTGGAATACTTCTGTAGGCTTGGTGAGGGTTAAGATATTTTTGCCTACTTGATATAACCTAGCGAGGTACTGAGCAAAAATATATCTTGTTAAACATTTGGGAAATTAGGTGTAAGATTTCAGCCTTCGGTATATTTCACTAGAGAACAGGTTGGAGGTCCATTATGCCCAGGCAGAGCTCTCCTGTTATCCTTGACACTCTGTACATCTGACTGCTTTATAATGATAATCCCCCCATAAAACCTGTAAGCAGAAACCGCCAATTTCATAATTTGTCCGGAAGCTCTTAAAAGCTTTTGTATTTGCATAGAAAGGAAAAGCTGGAGAGGAAAAAAATCATCTATCTTTTACATGGTATTATTTTACAAAGGAATTGTGGGGAATGGAACAGCCTGCTACAGCTTAGGTGTGGTACAGAAAGCTAGGGCAACACTTGCTGTCAGAAATATCAAGTGTTATTCACTGTTTTATAATTAATTACATAATTATACACCAGAACACAAAGATCTCTGGATACCTTCATAGAAACACTGCACTTCCAAATAAAATAACAATAATTATCACCTACTATATTCAAAGTACTTTATTAGCTGTAAATATTAACTCCCCACATCTGTGTGTAAATAAGCATCATTAAGAATATTAATCTTTCCTATAGTTTAGGAATAAGAAAACTAAGGCAGGGAAGTTGGTTTCAACAATGAGTTAAGCATCGCGGTCTAGAATGGTTTAAAGAGGGCAGTACCCAACAAAAACAGTGAGTGTTAATAAATTGCAAAAGTCACTCTTGCATTCATTCATAAATCGCCAGGTAGTAACTAACATTTACAGGATACCCCTTTGATCAAGTCCATGTGACAAAATCAGCTTTTAAAAGGATCCTGTCAGTCTGAGACCACTGGAAATACTCAGTAGAAATGAACTTGCTTCAGAGACACCATCCTAGGTTCCTAATAGCCGCATGAAGTTGTATGTAATTAAAACCATTGGATTGGGAAACTGGAGAGCTATAATTGAAAGTCACAGAGCTCAAGATAGGGATAAATGAGAGATTACAAACCACATCCCGCTAATAGAGCAATCATTTTTGAAACAGCAGCAGATTGTTAAGGTATCTGTGAAAGATACAGAGAGAGGCCATGGACCCCCCCACACACAGGGCCTTTGATGCTCCTGTATAGAGCTGGAAGCTGGAAGAGACGGTGTGGAGCCAAGACAAGCTAATGCCATCCCTGTAACACTGTAGGAAAAGCCAAGGTTAAGAATAACCAGAGAGGCACAAGCCGTAAAGCCAACAATGTAAGGAGATATTCTCTGATAGAGCGTTACAGAACTGCACACTCATTAGACAGAAGAAGGAAAAAGCAGTGTGATTGATGTCCATTTGTGGAGATCTGAGCGGCGGGAAGAGAGCCAACCCCACTTCATTTAGGGAACCAAGTAAGACAAATAGTGACCTTGTGATGATCCGAGGCTGCTCCACTACAGGGCTGTTGAAGAGAAGGATGAGACATGCTTGTCCGGCTCTGCCTCGGTGCCTGCAGTGCTGGAGCAAAGAGAAAAGCATTCTGGGGCTTCACCATAGTGCTGATGAGTGGCCAGCTACAGGGCATGCATGCACTCAACCTTGCTGTGGATTTGCTGAACGTGATTCATATGGATAGAATCTATCTTGTGGCATTTGTTACCTGTGATAAGTGGTATACCGTACATCAGCACATTCTAGATTCATTTGGTGGTGGTACGGAACAGAAAATTTGGGTATATGTATTATGAATACAGTTTGTTTCCCAGATTGGAATCATCCACTGCTAGGTGATAGGTAACTGGGAGGAAAATGCCCAGCATCTCATTTGCCCTTCTTAGTGACAGCTAGGGATCCTTTGAACTACCAAAGCCACGTTCTCACTGAGCACCTATCCATGAGATACTGAGACGTGAGCGTGCATTTTAGTTGAACCAGCAGGAAGCTTTCTGGCTTCACCGTGCTTATCAAGGGGTGGGCTACTGATCCTTGGCCCTAAGAATCAAGGAACATAACTTGAAATACTCAAACTTCACACTGTACTCAAACATCAGAATATATAAACATCTGAACAGCAATGTGACTCCTGGGAAAAGTAAATTTGCACCTAAATGAAAACAACTATTTAACTTTAGTGGTCATCTCAAGCAGTCTTTGGGTTGCTCGTCTAGGTTCGCCAATGGCAAACATGCACCTAAGCTATGAATGTGTACAGGGTTGGCTTTTGCATTTGTAATGGTGGAGAAAATACTATGATTTTATAATTAATGTCACAGGGAGGATCCTCATAACCTTATTGTATGTTATATTGTTATTTATATTTATTAGAAAAACATGTTGAATATAACAAAATACATATATAGATATATACAGACATGCATACATACATACACATATATACATACACTATATGCCATGTAATTCTCAAGAAAATTTGGATCGCACAAATTTTGGGCCAGTTAAATTCGTCATTTTATAGAACTGAAAAACAAACATTTTGCCTCTGCTACTGCAGCCTTGTAGATTCTTCCCAGGACGGGCCCTGCCATTCTTTCCCGTGGCCTCTTCTGATGATTGTTAGCTCCTTTGCCGGCCTTACAGAAAAAGAAAGAAAGAAAGAAGGTTCCTGCTTTTTTATTCTTCCTCCCTACTTTTTGTCCTCTGTGAATACATTTCACAGATGACCGTCTTCCAAAATAACAACATCAATTAATTTTTTTTTTAACTTGAAAAGAAATCATGTTCGCCCTAGCCTGCCCCAGCTATTGGTGTGCAGTGTGTGGAAGAGGCTGTGCCGGCGCTGATAAGGTTTATAGGCAAAGAGGCTGCAGCAGGAGACTAAACCCTAACACCCTCAGAAGCCGGCCCTGAGCCAGGTGAGGTGATAAGGTGACCCGCACAGTCTCCCGTGCAGTGGCGAGGAGCCACTGCGCACAGCACGGCCGGTCAGGCAGCAAGCACCTTGAGTTCTGCGCCCTGCTGCTGAAAGTGGTTCTTTTGTGTTTTGTTCTGTGTTTAAATAGATGATAAACCATTCCTTCACCATGAATGTCCCTGCCTCACCACAATCCTCTCCTCCTCTGCAGAGTCCGATGTTCTCCGAGGGGACCCTCCACTCAACTGTCAAAGCACGTGGGCGCCCCATGGTGCTTGTCTTCCAATGGTAGATGCAGCTGAGTTCGAGAGCATTGCCCAGTGTCCTCAGGAGCTCCCCCAGATGATGGCAGCAGGTAAAGGTTGGTGGCCAGTGAGACACACACGAGATCGTTTGCATTCTTACCGGCAAAGCTTGCTCAGCCATGAAAATCGGTGTGAAATCAGGGGCCAGAGCCTGGGGACAGGAGGAAGCTGTGAAATTCAAGAAAAGACAAAAAAAAAAAAGTGAAAAATCAAATTTAACACAGTTTTCCGGTCTTCTTTTTTTTCTGTTTAATTTCTGCTATTTGTTTTCAAATTTTATTTACCCATTTTATCAGCCAGCATTTTTAAGAAATAGTCTAAAAAGAGGTGATGAATTTGAAAGAGAATGAAGAGGGGTCATGGGAGGGGTTTGTTTTCTTGTTGGATGGTTAGAAAGGACACCTGGACCAGCGTAATCCTCAGAAACAGACACATTTGTCTATCTTGCCCTTCTAGGCAGTTGGCTTCTCTCTGCTTTCTTGTAGACCCTGTCCCTTAACAAGTGTTGCCTTACAGAAGAAGGAAGTGCTTCTTCACGTTTCCTCAGAGGACCCTCCTTCATGGCATGCACAAACAGTACAGAGTTCATGCCATTAAGTTTTCTTCTAGAATGTTCCATGAACACACTTCTTTATGCTCCCATTTTTATGCGTCTGTCCTGATGCTCTTACATCTGTAGAAATTATTCATGTAGCGTGGATCGTGGTGTTATTTTTAATGTCTAGCTATGTGCTAGAGAAAGCCTTGTATCTTTAGAAGCAAGGGAAGAGCCTTACCTGTCAACACTAAGCTGAGTTTGTTTCTCCCGCAGCAGCTGATGGTTTGGGGAGTATAGCCCTAGACACTACCCAGCTCAACATGTCTGTCACGGATCCCACAGCCTGGGCCACGGCTATGAATAACTTGGGCATGGTTCCCGTGGGGTTGCCTGGCCAGCAGCTCGTGTCTGGTAAGCTTTCTCCTGGTTTCAAAGATGCTTCGCGGTATTGCCAAACACTGTGGGTGACAGGTGTTCCATGGTAATCCCTCTACACGCCCAGATTGAACATGGCTTTTGATTTTTTTGACTGGGGCATGTCCCGCTGTTTGCACGAGAGATTGTTTTCCTCTGCACTTTGCTCTTTTCAGTCTCAGCAACCCTCACCCTCAGCGCTGTTGGTACACACCGCATCTTTCCTCCATAGCCCTGCAGTGGCAATCACACTCTCAAACTGGTAGATGGGATGGCTCATAGATTCTTTCCAACTTGCGAAACTTATTCCTGTGCCTCGCTCTGTCTGATCGCCATCTCCCCTGTGATGGCTCGGTAGACAAATGTTTGGCTGCCGTTTTGACTCACGCTCCCGGAGTGTTACAAACGTGGAAGTAGGAGAAAAGTGTCGGGGGTCACTTTTCTAGCAAAGTGTCACATGTAGAAACTCAGTTCAACTGACACCATTCAGACTTTGCTGCCTGACACCATCTGAAAGAGTAATTCAGAGCAACCAATAGATGGCATCTTTAGAAATAGCATTGAGTCAAAGGTCATTTAAAGGTTTTACTGCTTAATTCAACATGTGTTTCTTGAGGGTTTTATGTATGCTTTATAAAACAGGCTTTGAAAATTATTATATTATATTACATATATATATATATACACACATACATACACACCAGTATAAAGCACGTCTCAATAAATTGAAATAGGAAACGAGTGACAGATGATAGGACTACCAAGCTGATGTGCAGGATCACGTGTTCAGTGGTGGGTGGTAAAGATGCAATATAGCAGCTTGCTGGTCAGCCCCTGGGGCTCTGAAGGATGGGAGATGAGCTTTGTCAGCAGAGATACTGGGATTTGCATGTCTGCCCACTCACTCCACAAATACTCACCGAGGTTCTCATGGGTACAGAGGCCTCAACAGTCAGCAAGTGGGCTAGCCCGCATCCTCTTGGGATGTGCATACTGAAGGATGATATACAGCAGAATAATTGTCTTACTGTCTTTGACCACCAAGTCCAGAGATGGTGGATGGTGTGCACTAAAGCAGAATTGATTCTCTTTGGAATGTTTAATTCTACCCACAATGCCAAGTTCCATCTCTCCTTCCGTCTTTCCTTCATCCTTTCTCTCCCTTCCTTCATCCATGCTGCCTTTCCTCCCTCCTCTTCTCTTTTGTCAACAGTGTTCATAAACAAAAAAAATGCCATATTAAATTAAAAGTATCCATATATATGTATGTACATATGGTTTCTCTTCTAAAACTTTTATATGTATTGATGATTTGCTTGCATGTAACTCTGTGTTCTGCGTGTGTGTCCAATGCTCGTAGAGTCCAGAAAAGAGCATCGGACCCCTGGAGCTGTGATCACAAACAGTTGAAACAGTTGTGATCTACTGTGTGAGCTCAGAGAATGGAGCCCAGGTCCTCTGGAAGGGCAGCCAGTGTTCCGAACCATGGAGCCACTTCTCCACCCTCATGGTTTCTTTCTAGCACAGAAAAAATGGAGCAGGAGAGGAGGTAGGCGACAGGAAAACTGTGAGACCAGGAATCCTAAAGGAGAGAAAGAGACTGGACTGCATCCAGCTGAGATGGTCCACACCTGTAATTCCAGCACTAGGGAAGCTGAGGTGGAAGGATTGCAAGTTTCTGGCTAGTTTGGCTATGTTGCTAGTGAAATCAGACCTTGAAGCATGCTATGGAATTATGATGATTGGCAGCCATTCTGCTCTACGGGTGGGTGTGCACACATAAAGGACATTGTCCGCATTACAAATGAGCTTATCCAGGCCCTTTTCTCAGAAGCTCATCTGCAGATACTTCCCTTCGATAACGTGAGAGTGGAGATTTGTACTCCCCACTTACCTTTCCCCAGCTGCCTAATTGAAATATTCACACAGCAGAGATGGCTTCACTCTCGTCTCAGCTCCCGTTTCTCTCAGAAAACGTGTGACTTCTAGAGTAAGCCCAAACCGCAATAATTCATTATTTTTTCCTCACAATTTGGAGTCTTCTGACATTTTAACCATGACCAATTTATGATTTTTCCTAGCAACCTACCATGAAAAGAATTACAGCCCTACTCGTTATAGAAGATTTACCGTATCTGCCCTGAATTGTGTTCTCTGTCTCCTGTATTAGCCAGACAGCCGAAACTGGTTTTGAGTCTTTCAGAGTGTCTCCAGGCTTTTCTTCTTCACTTCTGTAGCCCGATGAGGTAAACTGCACTTGGGTATGTCCTCAGGATCCGCTAACTGCAATTCTTGACCCAGCATCCTGTCTGGTTCTGTTGAAATTGGCTGGTCTTTGTGTGGTTTTCTTTCTGGCTCTTTCTTCCCCTAAGAAATGTTTCAGTCATTGGGAACATGAATTTTTTTTTTATATGTGTTCTGTGAACGTGTCACCTTCAACTCTTTCCCACTGTATGCTTTCATGTTAAAAAGGTGAGTCACCCGTCAGGTCGGGAGCCACCCTCCAAGTGTTTTATCCGTTTCCACTCTTCTGTTCTGAGCGGCTTTCTCTGGAGCACTGTGATCACTCATGATCACTGTCGTGTGATCATGTCTGCTAAGACCTGTCGGAACACTTAGTGTGGTAGCTTATATCAAACGTGCGTCTCTATGCAGTATTTGCTGAATGTTGTTGGCTTCGTATCCTATTTTTCCCATGTTAAACCTGTTTGTCAGTTTCACACATGTATTAGTGAATTTTAGCTATTTCTACCCGACAGGCCGTTTTCCCATTCCTCTCCCTCTTCTTCTGAATCCCTTTTCTTTCCATCAAGCCTCCCCCTGCTCTCGTGTCTTCCTGTGCATGACTCACTGGGTTTGAGTTTCTTGTCTAAGTGTGGGGTAGGTTATGTACAGGGACACCAACCGTCTATAAGTGGCTACATCATTGAAGAAATGACTCTTTCTCCTCTAGCAACCATTGACTTTTCCGTGATGCTCGGGAGGAAGTAGGGCCTCCCGAGCCACACCCCCTGTGACACAATGGTGACAGCCCTGGTCTGTGTGTAGGTCTTGTGCAGATAACCACTGCTGTGGCGGGTTCCTGAGCGGAAGGCTCAGGATCTTGCTTTCGATCCTGTCCCTGTAATTTGTCGATGTGACGTAGATGTCCCACTTAGGGCTAATCCCTTCACCATCACTCATTTTGGCATTTGGGACAACTATGAGTTTTTTAATTGACCGTGTCACCCACTACATAAAATAAAAGCTTTTGTAATGAAGACCAAGAAGAGCGCTCCTTTAAATATGAAAACATGAGCGTTTAAAACACAGTTTGAAGGAACCAGAAAGATGGCTCCACAGTTAAGAGCACTGGCTGTTCTTAGAGAGGAACTGGGTTTGGTTTCCAGCACCCATATGGTGACTCACAAATGTCTGTAACTCCAGTTCCGGGGATTTGGTTTCCTCTTCTGGACTTGGTGGGTACCAGGCATGCACACAATACACATACATATATACAGGCAAAACACATACACTGTGTGTGTGTGTGCGTGTGTGTGTGTGTGTGTGTGTGTTACAGAAAAAAATAAAGCAGTTTAGAACCGTCTAGCAAAACAGTAGTATTAGCTTCCCCATTAGGGCTTGTGACCTCCCAGGCCAGGTTCAGAGAACTAGGCATCAGTTCATGCCTGTGAATCCCGTTTTCTTTAATTTTTTGTTATGGAAAAAAATATTACTCCCTCGGGCATTTTCTCACAGTGCCAGGAAGCTGGCACACACACCCTGCTTGTGCCCCCTTTCCTTTTTGGTTTTTATTTATGTTTTTCCTCTTATAAATAGGTCATTCTCCTTTTGAACTCATTTTACCAAATGTGCTCATGGATCACTTCTAATTGGTGTATGCTTACTTTTTAAAAAATCTATTTTAACACTCTAACTTCATACTTCCTAAAATATTTATCTAGCCTTATTTTTTCTTCGTAATATTAATTCCTTTAAGAAATTTTTCCTTTATGAACTCTTCCTTGTATTTTAAGTACAGACTAGTTTGCATACTCTGGAGGTTGATATATGTTTTTCCAGTTTCATATTTTCTCATTGACCCTTCTATCTTTTATCGGAAGTCAGGTTTCTATAAATGTCTCTCTGTTTTTAAAATATCTGTTGTCTATTAGCGATCTGTTTTTATTCCAGAACTAAATTGGTCAATTCGTACAGTTGTTTAATTTGTTTACGGGAAGCTCTGCCGTCCCTTTTACTGAACTTCATGTGTAGAATTATTTCCTCTCTCTCAGCATAGCCAGAGCCACAGGAGGCTCACTGTCCCCAGCGGCCACCTGGAGTTCTTCAGTGTGACTATAGAAGGTTAGAGACCATCTTTAACATTTCAGAAGGGACTTGGAGATTATTTAGTGTAGCATCCCTTCCGAGAAAGCGTCCCTGCCGTATCTCTGACAGGATTATAGAGAAGCTCGTTTTATGAGCGCTTGGCTTTCTCCCAAAGTTTCTGATATTTTCTAAACGGCCAAGTAATCTTCCCATATTTGTTAAAATTAAACTGACACTAAGTCCTGTTTCTCGATGCTTCTCCAGTTTATTGAGAGATTAAAATTATCAGCAGAGCAAAGTACACAGTTTCATATCCTTTGATTTTATCAGAAGGATTTCCCCAGGAATTGTATCACTTCTTACCACAGTGTCGTACTTTTCTGCTGTGCTGTCTCCTGCTGCCACATATGTGCCTCCGTCATTTATCATCACGCGTCTGCGCCCGCTCTCACGAATGCCCATGTACCTTCCTGTGAGGTTCTGTGCAACATCATAGCAATGGAGCTCTTTTCTCTTGTCCAGACTATAGCACTATATTGTTATGCATCCGTCCTATGTCCTCTGCTGCAGGGGGATGTCGTTTTCCTCCTCTTACTGTTTCCTGTTTGTTTTCTCCCCATAATTATTTTGAGGGTGGTTTTTGTTGTTTGTCTGTTTTCTTAACAGTGTTTTGTACATTGTTGGAGCTGTGGTCAGTTGGAAGATCTGTATCCCCTGTTTGTTGTTAGGGACGGTGACTGTTGCTTTAGTATAGAGATGGCCTGATAGCCATGGCCAACTCTGGGGTAAGCACAGGTAAATTGCTTTCTCTGTAGATTTTTCTGACTCTTTACTATATTGACACACCAAGGTCCACAGTGTTGGACCTTGTATGTAGAATTCTCCACTTAATCCGACCTTTAGTAAATACCCATCAGTATTTCCTGAGACACCAGAGTGTGGCTGTCTGCTCTGGGCATTTCCTATCAGCCAAGGAAAACCTCTGCCCGTGCATCCACATTTCTTTGTTATATATGCCACCGCTCACATGACCTTTAAGATTGTGTTTGTATGTGTTGTAGCTGAACGGCGTCACTATGCAATTCTACCTTTGTTAACAGCTGCTCGCTGCTCAGGTCTTTCCTGAAACCTGTTCTCAGGTTCTCAGTTTTCTGTGAAACACATTGTTCCTATATAAGGACCCCACCTCCGGTGTCACAAACCAGAATCTAACTGTCAAATCCTGAGCTCTGGCTATCTGTGCAGCCAGACACTTTCTTCTCCAGTGTCCAAATCTCAGATCTCTCTCTCTCTCTCTCTCTCTCTCTCTCTCTCTCTCTCTCTCTCTCTCTCTCTCATTTTGTAAAATTTAATCTTTGAAGCCAAGCGTGATGGCTCTAAGGCAGAGGTAGGTGAATCTCTATGAGTTCGAGGCCAGCCTGTTCTACACAGAGAGTTCTAGGACAGCTAGGACTGTTGCACAGAGAAACCCTGTCTGAAAAAAACCAAACAAATAAATAAAACTAAATAAATAAAATGAAAGTTTATTCTCATTATGTAGACACATGCAAAATATATCTTGAACATATTCACCCCTCACTCTCCCCTGCCAATTCCCCTCAAGATCACATGTCCTCCTTCCTAACTTCGTGTCTTTTTAAAATAATTTTAATTAATGTTTTTATTGTTTAATAATCTCGTACATGCATATAATACGTTTTGATTAAAGTTTACTCCCCACCCCTGCCCACACTGTTCTCTGTCAAAGAAATCCACTGTGTCCCCTTAGTGCTGCCAATGTCTGCACTGGTACAGTGCTATCTACTGAATCATGTGGAGACTCTCAGGGGCCACATCCTTGGAAACGATTGACTCCCACGCTCTCAGCAGTTACTCTCCAGTACTCTCCAGCTAGGGGCAGGGCTCATGACTCCCCCCCGCCCTCCGTGCTGGGTTTATTTATCTGACTTGAGCTTGCATGGGTCTCGTACATGTTGTCCCAGCTTCATAAAAGCCACTGCCTGTCACGCCCAGGAAGCCCCGTTTCTCATAGTCGTCTACTTCCCATCCCTTCTTTCGTGACGACCCCTGAGCTTTGGAAGGAGGAAGCATGATATAGATGTCGCATTTAGAACCAAGTACTCTGAAGACTTTTCTTCTTTGCATTTTAATCTCTCATTCTGTGCAGTTGTGGATGTCTAAGTTAGTCACCACCTACTGCAAGAAGAAGCCTTTCTGATGAGGGGTGAGAGATGTCTTCATCTTTGGGTATAGTAATAAATTATTTGAAGTTGGTTTCATATATAGACTTATAGTAGTAGGTTGTCCTCTAGGTCACAGGTTCTTGGCCCCATTAATGGTGGCAGGCATGACTTCCATCTGGAAGAACTGACCTTCAATCTAATCCAGGGGGTTAATCCAATACAACCGACCTTTAATACAAAGGGGTTAATTACAGCCATGCCTCCCTCGCACCAGTGACTTTATCTTTTTAGGTTAGCTGTTACTGTAGCTCTCACAGTTAGGTTAAGAATAGTGATTCCCTCTTTTTTTTTTCCGGGAGTATACGTAGCACCTCAGAGCACTCTGAAAGCCGTTAAGGACGAAGCTTCCAGGTCAAGTTTCTCCATGTTCTATGACTCAAACAGGTGATGTTTTCAACAATATAATCTGACTGTTAGAGTCTGGATGGTAACCAAAAGCAATGACAGTCTCCTGCCATGTTTAGTTGGAGGGGGGGCGATCTTTGGGATCCCAGGGACCAACAACTCCAAAAGAAGTCACCCATTCTTGGCACTGGACTTAATGTCCGGTAGGTAGCCTATGGTATCTAGAGGCATTGTCCCCCTGTTACAGGATAATTCCCATTTAAACTCTCAGGTGACAGGATAAGAATCATAATGGAGAGTCTGGGTAGAGATGGGAGCCCCTACCTGGGCATTTCACAGAGCGTGAGGGCTTCAGGCTAAGGGATGACCTCACATCAGAGATGGGAGTCTCTACTGGGGAACGACACGCAGGAAAGGGGGTCCTCATGCAGCAGGTGTGGAGCTGTCATGGGGTTATCCTAGTTCCTTTTCCAAAGGGGTGACAGTCAACTGGAAGGAGAGTTGGAGTGCAGGAGACTTCGTGCATCTCTTCTGGTCATGAGATTATACCTTCCTCTCTCCTGTTTGGTGACATCTTCTTTCTTAATGTCAACACTCTTTCTTTAGCTCTTATCAATTCAAGTTGACACGAGTCTTTCACATTGAGTTCCTTAACATGCCCTGTGTCATATCTGAAAGAGACATCATACTCCCTCTTAGCCACACGGAGGTCCACACACGCCAGAGTGCCCATCCCCCAGGGATTACCTTGAAAGCAGGAAGGACTTCTTTCCACCTGTGCACAGCTGCCATCACTCTGCGTGGCCCTGAGTTCCTTCCGTGCTGTCTTCTCCTCATGTGCCTAGCTCCCTGTCTTTGCCAGCTCCCACAACTCTGGAAGTTTAACTCTGACGCATGGGAGGGTTAATGTGGGGTGCTTTCCCACGGTCTTCTTTATTATCCACTCCCCTCCCCTGAGGTTTTCATTCATTTTCATTCATCTCTGCTTCCTCAGACTATTTTTTTCTTCTAGTTCCCTCCTTGGGTTGTTTAATCCTCCCAGGGACACCTTTTATCCTCTTTAATGTGCCCAGGTATGAAGAGGCATTTGCTAAATCCTTTCATCTCCTCAAGCATTGCCCCTTTAACTGAGATTTACTAAGCCAGATGTTGTGCTGAACGCTGGGATTAGGAGACATAGACCTCACTGCCAGGTAGCGGAGTCAGTGGAGAGAGAGGAATAGTGAGTAAGCACAGCCAAATCAGCAGCCCGAGTGGAGATGCTTCTTGTAAGTATGGGTGCTATAGGGTGCCACTATATAGGACATGCGTGGCAGGGGTGAGGTAGCACTGTATCTCTGCAGGGGACTTTCTAAGTGCTGCAGATCACCCATAGCAGTGTGGGAAGTTGGCAACAGGACGTTAGATACCAGGCTGTAACAGTTGCACAGACACAATACAATAATAAAATAAGGCTAGTTGTAATCCTGGTATCGGAGCGGTAACTATGTGAAGGGCCTCAAGAGATATTTATGAATAATTATAGAGAGATTCGGAACGGTGAACTGAGTCCATGTGGAATATAAGGAAAGTGAAGAATGACCCGGAATCCTAGGAGTCTAGCCTCGGAAACTGACTCAGTGGAAAGTGAAGAATGACCCGGAATCCTAGGAGTCTAGCCCCAGAAACTGACTCAGTGGTGGGGAGGGTAAGAGAAAAGATGGGGAAGGGCAGGTAGCTGGTTTCCTTTTTGGCAAGACAAGTTTGAGGAACCTTTGTGAGGAAGCATGTAGTGAACAGTCTACTTAGTGGGCCCTTGGCCCAGGTAGGATGGGAAGACGGAGAAGTGGCCTTGGCCACCATAACACATGATGGTCTTGCATGCCATGGGACTTTTCTACTGTGCAATTAGGAAGGTCCTCTGTCTGCGCATGCTGATTTCAGTCTGACTTCTGATCCCAGTCCTCTCTCATATTTCTTCTGTGACATGCTAGATTCTGTCTATTGCTGGGTTCCAAAGCTTGAAATGAGAGATGGGGTTTAAGGTAGCAAATGCATTGTGGAAAAATCTGCCGCACACCATCCCCTCAGCTCACAGATGCTCGGGGCACTCCATCAATAGACTAATCCACACAGGCTTGCATCTAATATGAAAATAGTGCTCATGCCAGCACGCTTCTCATGTCAAGTGTCTCCTGTGTTGATGATGGTACTCTCTGATCCAGGGAGGAAGCCTGGCACACAGGGGTGGGACTCTCTCAGAGAAGATGATCAGCGCTCTCTTTTGTTTTCATTTTCTAACTAATCGAAAGAGTCCTCATTACCCAGGGTCAGAAAGCAGATAGGCCCTTGACTTAGAGTTCATGATTTGTAGACCGTACTTCCTGTACTTGTGATGGTTTCGCCTCGCTTTGCACAGTTATTGTACCCTTTCTGCCCAGGACATTAGGACACTGTGTTAGTAGAGTTACTCACACCCCAGGATGTTTCAGAGGTTTAGAATTTTCAGGAAGCAGAGAAACTGGAGTTTACATAGCAGGCGAGGTGCTGCGGGAACATGAGAAGAAGCTGCAGTCGTTGGAGTGAGAATTGCCTCCCATGGGTCCATGTTTTTGAAGACAGGGTCACCAGTAGGTGGTCTGTCTGAGGCAGTTGTGAACCCTTAGGAGACACAGCTTCATTAAAAGAATACATCATGTAGGGTAGGTTTTGAGGGTTGTGAGCCTCGGCCTCTTTCCTGTTTTCTCTCTCTAGTTCCGGTGTAGATGGAAATGTATCAGCCAACTTCCTGCTCCTGACAGCGTGCTGTATCTTCCCCACTGTTATGAATTTTAGCTCTCTGGAACCATAAGCAAACAAAACAAAAACTCAACGCAACAGTCTTGTCAGGCATAGTGGAGAACAGCTTTAAGATCAACATTCAAAAGCTAGAGTCAAGCCAGTCTCTGAGTTGGAGGAGAGCTTGATCTACAGAATGAATTCTAGGCCACGCAGTGCTACCTCATGAGACTCTCCCTCCTCCCCGCAAAGAACCTCTATCACAGCAATAGAAAAGTAATAATACAGATGCTATATCAGAAACTGTGCAAATGATTGTCAACCACGGGCCGTTATTGAGACGAGCATTCTTTTACCTAGAGGTTTTTGGGGAGAGGTTGAAAAAGGCTTCGCTAGAGAAGTAATGATTTAGTTAAGTCCTGAGGAAAATCATGTATTTTCCCTCACCTAGAACATTCTTATTTGCCAGGGGACAGGAGCAAAATCCGTAGTTAAATTCATATACCAAGATTGATCTGAGGGGCCTCAATCTGGTGTGTGTGTGTGTGTGTGTGTGTGTGTGTGTGTGTGTGTGTACACTAATACATATTAAATGTATATTGAATCTTTGTTATAATGTCAAAATCTCTTAATTGTTAATATGCAGTAATTACACAGTGAAGTCTATATCTTTTTTATTTCACTCCCTTTAAATTATTTGCAGTCTTATTTATGTGTCCATACTATGACCTTAAGTTGTAGAAATATTGCATTATGCATCTCCATGACTATCATTTATCTAATAGATTGTCCTGGTTTCTGTTAGGCAAGAATTTAATTCATACTTAATTTGTCGTTGTATTTTCTCTACTATCAAACATAGAGCTTGGGGTTCAGAGCTATATAACTGAGTAGCTTTACGATGTTACTCATTTATATGAATAATATACAAAACTTGATGAAGGAAGTTTTCTGCTTGGCCCATAGACGTTTCTAAAGTATAGTCTTTTTATCTCTCGTCACAGTGAGATGTCGAGGGAGACCACACTGCTGGATACCGCTGATGTATTTTTCTCATAATTGATCATGATCTCTCCAGATTGTGTCTGTCGTAGGAAAGTGGCTTTCCTGTCAGTCCCCATAATGTTAATGCCGTCTTCGACCTTCTCGTGCATCTGGAGCGTGTTTGTGAGAGTTTCTTCCTTTTGCTTATCTCCTAATTCTCTTATCTGTGCTCCTTCTCAGACTCCTTCTCCTGTCTGATTTCTCTCCTGGCCAAGTGCTCCTCTTCTTTGTTTGCATTGTATTTGTCAAACACTTTGAATTTTACATTACCATGGGATAGTTGTTGTTGTTGTTGTTTTTAATTTCCTCAAATATTTTTGGGATTTGATCAGGTCAAGTTTCTTGGAAACGGTTTGAATTTGCTCAAAATTTCCATCAGGCTTGGGTAGCTATGTCCAGGGAACCCTGTAGACCACACAGAATTTAGCTTAATTCCAGGTGAAATACTTGGGAGATTTTCCTCCATGGGTTGCCAAGTCCCTCCCCACACCTCCAGCTTTTGAAAACTTGGCCCTTTTCCAGCCCCCTTTGAGCTTCCGACCTGGCTCTGTTCTCATCCTTTCCCCAGGCTTTTGCCCCAGCCACTGGCATTCTTTCTCACAACCATTGTGATGGCAGTAGGCTGAGGACCCTGAAGATGTGTAGACACCCCGTCTGCTAAGTCCGACTCATTGTGCTCAGCCCACAGTCCTGTGGAGGCTGAACTTAAGTCGAAGAAAGACTCTGCTTGGATTTCCCTTCTCTGAATTGAGTCCTGGATTGTTCCAGAGAGAGGGCTAAGGCCGTCATAGACTTGGTTTCAGATATGTCCAGATGCTCATCACCCTGCATGTTCTATTGTCCCGTCTCTGAAAACTGTCACTTCATATATTCTCCTCATTTTGTTTTACTTGAGGTAGCATATAAAATCCATCCCTATTACTTACCTGTGGCTGGAAGAAGTGTTCAAAGTCTTTGCAAACGTTTGTATGTATCCTTGGAGATCTGAGCAGTGTAAACCTGAGGGTGTGATGTGAATGACTTAAGGAGTGCCCAAAACGATCGTAACAAAACCTGTCAGTTCCACGGAAGTGTATGGGGAACCTTTGGGGAAGAAGAGAATGAATGGGGGTGTGGGGTGATAAGAGAAGGTAATATGGGTGTATGGTCCAAGTACATGATGTGCTCCAATAAAAACACACTGAAGCATGTTGTTTTGTATAGTGCACATATGCTAATAAAAACCCAAAACACAGCATAAAACACATTTCCATATTCTAAGAACTTACCAGTAATTGAAAATTTAATGCATGCCGAAGACTGGAAATATCCTTGTTTACTATTCTGCGAGGTGATGTTAGCCACCTTATAACAGGGGAAGGGAACTAAAGCCTGGGTGACACTAATAAGCTTACTTACAGATGCCGAGAGAGAAGAGGGTAATTTTGGAATCTGCTACCTTTTACTCTCTCAAGATTTGTAGAGGAATAACTAAAGAAAGGCCTCTTTAGTTTTGCCTTATGCCAGGCCCATTTTTACACATTTTTGAAGAAATCCTCAGCTCAAAACACTGTTGGCAAGGGAGGAGAGGCATCATGGAGATTTTGTTGTTGTTGTTGTTGTTATTATTATTATTATATTGGAGTTTAAGAGATTTCAATTATCCTATTTATATGCATGTCTCTTTTTTTGTGCTTGAAATCCGAAGATTCCTAGAAACCCTTTTGGGACTTAGCGGTCCAGGGATCTAGGATTTGTACTAGTGCCTTACAGGGAATAATTTAGTAATATAAAGCAGGCCGCTATGAATGAGACCATCATGGCCAATCCTCAGAGTCAGTAAGTACAGGAATTGTGCATATGCACCGTATGAAAACAGGAAAGTTCTGTCAAGAAAAAAAATACACTTCAGGTATTTCAAGATTAATGCAGATAAGATGGATATAGGGCAAGTCACCTTAGCCCTTAACTGCATGGGAAATACAGGAAGCAGACAGATGTGTGAGTTGCTCTGGTAACAGAGGTACCAGTAGCTCCTGCTGATGGAATTTATCTCTTGGAGGAAAAAAAAGAGAGTCAGGTACATCTGCTGATTGTAAGTGGGCTGCTGGGGAGCAGAAAATTAGAGAAGGGGAGAATGTCTTGAAGGTTCTCACCACTGTGGGCCAGGCAGGGGTGACTGAGAAGACCAGCAAGGTTGCTAACTGGAATTTGAGAGCCCTACACAGCTTTCCCTTGAAGAGTGGCTCTTCTCAGGGCACAGAAGTGTGGGTTAACACAGGGCTAGACTGAATGGCTAGTTTAAATCAAAGATGGGGATACAAAGGTGGGACCACACATTCCTACCGGAGTGTGGAGATGACAGTGAGGAAGGGGGAGAAGGTGGAGGACGGAGGAGCAGACAGCAGTAAACAAGGGAGAAG
>NC_022019.1:22944258-22962755 GCF_000317375.1 Microtus ochrogaster
GGAGGAGCAGACAGCAGTAAACAAAGGAGGCGGTGGAGGACGGAGGAGGGCATTCGCCTACAACTGCAATAGATTGGGATTTTTGCCAGCAATATTTTGTCGTAGATGGTGAAGAATCATCTCTAGAAGATGCAGATAGTAGCTTTAGAGTCTCTGGTCTTTGGTTTGAACAAACAAAAACACATTAGGATTATAAGAAAACAAACAGGAAGAAAAGATCCCAAGAGAGGGCACAAGAAACAGAGACCTCTTGTTTGCACACCCAGGAATCCCATAAAAAGAAGCCATATTGTATATGCAGAGGATCCGGTGCAGACGCATGCAGGCCCTGTGCATGCTGCCGTAGTCTCTGTGAGTTCAGATGAGCTTTGCTCATGTTCCTTTAGAGGATCTTAATTTCTTGGTGTCCTCCATCCCCACTGCTCTTACACTCATTCTGCTTCCTCTTCTGTAGAGTTTCCTCAGGGGAGAGATTTGATGGAGACATCCAGTTTAGGGCTGAGAGTTCCAAGGTCTCTCACTCTCTGTCTAATGTCTGGCTGTGGGTCTCTATTGTTGCTGCCTTCTGCTGTAAGAGGAAGCTTCTCTGATGACCACTGAGCAAGACCCCATGTATGAGTGCAGCAGAATGTCATTGGGAGTCATTTTGTTGCTTTTTTTTTTTTCTTTTTAGAACAGTAGTATTATGTTTTACCCTATTCCCCGGGCTATCTAGTCTTAGGTTCTTGGCCACCCAAACAGTGTTGAGTGTGACTTCCATCTCTTGGATGGGTCTTTAGTCAAATCAGATACTGGTTGGTTACTTCCACAAGCTTCATGCCACCATGACACTAGCTTATCTCGCAGACTCAGGACATCACTGTTTATCCAAGGGTTTGTGGCTGGTTTGGTGTTTGCATTTTATTTAGAAAGAGATGTTAAAGCTGGTGTTATGGAATTGTTTCAGCGTCCAGGACTGGTAATGTAGGTGTCAGTCATATGTGAGGAAGACCCATGTGTTAGTTTTCTTTACTCTCAGTAGTGAGCCATAGAGGAAGAAGTAGGAAAGGAGAAATAGTGGTCTTGGTAGATTTGCCATCTGTGAACAATGTTTCCCTTGTCCTGATTTCTCTCATTCTTGTCTGCTACAAGTCATAGGAAGGCAACGAGTGTGCCCTCGGTGCACACTTACAACTTAAAAATACCTCCCATGAGTGACTTGTGTTGACGCTTCTTGGGCTGTCCATTCCTGGACCTGATTTAGGTTTTTGTGAAACATCAAAACTGAAGTTTAAGTCCTTGAAGCACCTCTTTGGGCCTGGGCATGGCTAAGGAAGCTGATCAGATGCTAACTTCTAGTGTCTTAATTAGAACACAGTCCTACAGTTGTAAGTGAGCTGAAAAGTGTCTGGAAGGTGTTTGCAGATAAAATTTAAACCTGTGCCTTGATTGGAACGTATGTGTCTTGTGAAAACTCAATACTGAAATCCTAGTCACCAAGGTTTTAGGAAGAGGTGCTGTTGGCTGGCCTTGACATAATATCAGTCAGAGACTTCATAAACTGGGATTCATGTCCTTATAAAAAGAGATCTGACACTACCTGTCTCTGTCCACCATGTAAGCATGCAATGGGAAGGGGCCAGCATGAGTAGGTCTTAGCAGATACTGAGTTGCAGTGCCTTGATATTAGGCTCTCCTACCCCGTCCCTGTGTTGTTTATTAGCTCTCCAGTCTCTGTTAGTTCCTTAAAGCAGGCCTAGAAATCTGAAGCAGAGGGTTTGTACTCATCTAATCCACTTTTACCATGATTTTTTTTTTAAAAAAAGACATGTTAGACATTAAAATGAACATCACTGAGGTATCTGACACACCGTTTTCCTCCTCACTCAGGGCATTTTCTTACATCATAAAAGATGCAGTTTTGACCTTGAGACTTTTGCTTCTGAAAGTTCCTGCCTACGGAATGAGGAGACTTCATCCTTAGGAGAGGGAGAAATAGCACAGGCTTCAAGTCCACTAAGTCTTTCAAACCACGAGGGCATCTTTAGGGAAATACCCCTCGCATCGCTGGCTAGGACGCCTGTGACCTCCATCAGTTAATGCATCCTCGCCATTTATTCCGTCTGAGCAGGACAAATGGGCTCCAGTGCCCTAATGTGAGCTGACTGAAGCCGCCACAGGGGACCTCTGCCCAGTGTGAGCCATCACTGATGAGATCCTGGCCAGAGACATTTGTGCGAGCTGTGCAATCACTCAAAATGCTCATTTTATATTTGCAAGACTCCGTGGCCTTTTTTGGAAACCGTGCATTCGAGAACATCCTTTTGAATGTGCTCATCCCCAGCTGTGTGAAAATACTGCCTAGTCATGGGTAGGAAAAAGGCAATTTAGAAAAATAATAGAAGAAAAAGATGATTTCGTCTTTGTCTAGAGTTTCTGTGCCATCCTGTTGGGATGTGGCCAGGATTGGGGCAGATCAGAGATCCTGCAGAACATGGAGGATCCCAAGGTTCAGGGCCCTGGCTGACCAGTGCAGGCGAGGGTGTACAGAAGTGCAGGAAAGGACATGAGGACAGCTCTGAATGAAAATGAGGCAGAGCACTGCAGGCCCTGGGTGCAAGACCTTGACCCCTGTGCTGCCGTCAAACAACTGTGCTCACATGTGAGAATCACTCACCTTTCCTGGGGAAGACACGAGTCTTCACTCACCCCAGATAGGGCACCAATAACAGACAGCATAACAATCCCACACAAGGATAATTTGGTGAACCAGTGGGTTTATCGGGCTCACTTACAGGACAGTAAGTGAGCAACCTCAAAAGCTCCACATCACCAAAATGCCCCACCCTCGCATAGATAGTGGTTTTCCCATAGCTACGTAGATGGAGTCCCTCTGGAAGCTCTGAGTTGCAGGGTCCTTGGTAAGGTGGTAAGACATGCAGCTCAGGCTGAGTTGTCTTCTCAGAGAGAAAGTCAGTAGGGGACATTTTCCTTTCTCTTATGGTGTGGTGTCCCTCCTTCATGAATGTGGTCCACCAAAGGAACACGGGGACATGCCGAGAATGGCTGATGGAACCAGAGAGTAGATTGCAGTCTCTGAAAGTAATACCCAGGGGACAGGAATGCAAGGGACCTGCAGAAGTTGCCTTGTCCTACTGTGGGACTGAGGGTGAGCTGTCTATACCCAGAAAGAATTGACTCATGTAAGGGATGCATTCCAAGAAGTCATCTACAGCCGTACTGCCCTGAGTGTGTCCCATTTTGTCTGATGGCCGAAGCTAAGCAGAGTCAGGCCTAGTTAGGACTTGGATGGGAGAATTACAACAAGAAAAAGGCATGTGAATGCACTCCTCCACACTGTCCTGAAATGACAAGAAGAGCTGGGAAGGGGATGAGATGGAGGTGTGTGCTTGCTGTGCATTAAAGTTAAGAATATTACAAGGAAAGAGATCACAGATTCCATCTGTGCTAAGTAACCTGCCCTGCAGTCTGACAGCTTGGAGTGCACGATGATAACAGTGAGGAGGGAGCAAAGGAGATGAGGGTGAGAGGCGGTGTGTGATGCCCAATTCCCTGAGCGAGGAAGGACTGGGTTCACCGAGAGCGAAAAAAGGAGTTGATTCAGCAAGGGCCTGGGGGCCAGGGTGGGGCTTCTGTGGCTTTAGTAAATCTCCTGACAGAAGATGGTTTTGAAGAGGAAGTGGAGGCTCCGGAGGATATGGGTGGCTCAGATTAGCACGTAGATTGGGTTTGTAAAGAGCCAAGGCAAAGGAGGATATGGAGACGATGTTAGCGAAGGGAACCCTGTCTGTGCAGCTGTGAGGGGTGCAAGCCATGGTGGGGTGGGACGTTTTGGTAATGCTTTCGGGTCACCCATATTCCATTTATTCCTCACCCATATTCTGTAACGAAGTCCAGTGAACCATTGTTCATGATGCCAGACTTGGGTGGAATGGTTCCTTTGGCCTGTGATTAGTGTCCTCTCTAGAGTGCAGATACTTGCTTGTGTCTCCCCCAGGAAAAGTCCAGAGACCCCCACCCAAAGAGGATGCTCAACTCCCTTAAACCTCTGTTACTTGGTTATTTAGAGAAACACCACCCCCATCAAGAACTTAAAACATCAACATGCCCGTTGCTAATGTGACTAGCATTCAGTTAATTACCTTCAGGAAATAAAGCCACATAGCAACACAGTACCCACAAGCACAGTGTGCCTGTAATTAAGATAATCTTTTTGGTGGTGATGGTGTCTTTTGTTTGTTTATGCATTTATTCTCTAATGGATCCAGAGAGGCCCTGCAGAGCTAATCACACCTGTAACCGCGTGAGTGATGTGGGAGAATCATTCTAAGAAATCACTCTGATCTCTTACGGCTTTGAAGGACCAAGTCCAAGAGAGGGGAAGATTGTTGCCAGCTTCCGGGCCTTGGACTTAGCATGGCATATGCTGAATAAAGCAATCCCGGAATTTAAACGTGCAAATGTGTAACCGTGAATATGCACAGTAACTTAAGTGCTCAATATGCTGCCGTCTCAGTTCAGGCAATTGTAGGCATGTGTAAAATGCTTGGTCTTTTCTTTAGGTAAAAAAAAAAAAAATAACTTAGCGCATTGCTAAGATCCCACCTCACTGGCCTTGTGGGCTTTTATGATCAATTTTTATTATGATTATATGTCTTTATATTTGATGCTAGAGATGGAACCCAGGCCCTCTTCAGGTTGAGAACTCTGCCACTGAGTATATCCCAGCCCTTTATTTGACTTCTGAATGTATTTCTTTCAAGAAAACTAGGGACTTTTAGAAAATGAAGGGAAGACCCAACAATGTTGCATTCATTGCATCCATGCTCAGAAGGGAACGGCTGCGTGTATGCAGTGTGCATGGGATGGGCTCCGCTCTGAGTGGCTTCCTGCAGGGTCATGTGATTGGGCGGGACGGGTAGGAAGGCCATGATTCGCTTCTTGTGAAAATGGGCACCTGAAAGCCAAATCTGGAGCAAAAGATCCTGGAAATGTGATCATAAGACTGTGTTATGGTGGAGTGTCCGCTGTGGGGAACAGACGGCAGGTCCAGCCGAGTGCTCGGAGATGGAGAGCTACAGAGAGCTTCTACTAGGACTATCTCCCACTGGCACTCGGTGCTTTCATCATTTTTAGAGACATTTGAGAAACAGCCTGTCATTTAAACATTAATGAGCTGCCTCAAAGTGGGAGTGTCTCCCATTATTTCTGCGCTCAGAGCAGACTCTGCTAATTTGTCAGAAGGCCTC
The DNA here is from genome assembly GCF_000317375.1 of Microtus ochrogaster. Taxonomy (NCBI): domain Eukaryota; kingdom Metazoa; phylum Chordata; class Mammalia; order Rodentia; family Cricetidae; genus Microtus; species Microtus ochrogaster. The sequence continues at coordinate 22,949,508 of NC_022019.1, forward strand.
TTTGCTCCTGAGGTGGGATCATCCTCACGTCTCAGTGTGATGCTCCAAGCAGCCAATAGCAGGACTCCCGTGAAGAGACCTTTCTGTTAACCCGGATCCAATCAAGACCTTGCATTCTTTTCATTTCTTTCCTGCTGTAATTTTTTGTAATGTATGGAGGTGGATGTTCGGTGTCAGCTGTAATTTCCCCCATAATATCTAGGTTGGCATTTAGTGTTTGTCCCTTCTTTGGATGAGTGATACGTGGGCCTTCTTTTTCTCGATAGAATTGGAAGCCTGTTTGTTCTTGGTGACCTTTAGTGGCTCCATGGAGAACTCCGCAGGGCAAAGGCACATGCCTTTATATAATCTCCCATGAAGTTGCTAGGTTGGTGAGATGTCCATGACAGAGATGTGCCCAGGCTTTCTCACGTTCTTAGTCACGTGATATTCCTTGCTGAAGCCCAGGGTACTGAGTAGAAAGATTGTTAGCTGCTGCTCTCCGGTGGATATAGTACCCTTTGACAAGGAAGTCTTCAGAGAGTTTGGGTAAGTCACTTTCTTTCAATTTTGATGAGTGTTAGAGAAATCTCCAGGAATTCTGGCCTCTTTCCTGGTGCCAGATGAAGGGCTTGCCAGACATTTTTTATCTTTCCCCGAATTACTAGACATAAAGGGATGGCTAAACCTTAAGTATGGTGTCTTAATCAAATGTCTGGATGACTAAGAGGAAGCTACATTTTTCATGCATTCATTATAAGCATTTTATAGATTTAATACACAGGAAAAGACCATTGTTACTTCACAAAGCCTCTGAGATAGGGATCAAATTAATGAGCCATGCTCATTTCTTTGCATTTGTAATCCATCTGCCTAAGTCTGCCCTGTGTCATTTTAAATCCCCATTACTTTCTTTTTGTTATGACACAATGTTCAGTTCCCCATCCTAATCTTTATTATATCCGTCCGTCAATCCATCCACCCACCCATCTATCCACCTACCCATCCATCCATTCCCCTACCCATATCCATCCATCCATTCACCCACCCATCCATCCATCCCCCGACCCATCCATCTATCCATCCATCCATCCATCCATCCATCCATCCATCCATCCATCCATCCATCTGGGTGTCAATGTATCCATATAATCTTCATGGTGATATGCCTCCTAAGAGAAAGGACCTTATCCATCTGAGTGCCCTTTTCACCCCGTGAATTGGTGTCATGGTTTGAATATGAAATGTCCTCCTCGAGTTTGCGTGTTGAGGCTTCATCATCCCAGCTGGCAGTGCTCCTTTGGAAGGAGGTAGAGACTGTAGAACACAGAGCCCTCGTATGAGTTGCTGTTTCACTGCTGTGACAAAACAAGCAGCTGAAGGAAGAAAGTTTAACTTAGCTTAGAGTTTCTGGAGCAGGGTCCATAATAATGGCAGGGAGGGCATGACAGGAGGCAGCCAGAGCAGGAAGCTGAGAGCATCTCAGCCATGAGAACTTGAAAGCACGCAGAAAGGGAAACAAGAACAGCAAAACCAGGGGGAGTCAGTTGGAAGTGGGGTGAGATTATAAACTCTCAAAGCCCCCACCCGACCCCATGACCCCCTTCCTTTGGTAGGTTCCACCTCCTAAATATTTGGGGACCAGGTATTCAAGTGCATGACCCTCTGGGGTAGCCTTTTTATGCAACCCAGCACAACCCTGCTGGAGGATAGGCCTTTGAGAGGGGTACCTGTCCTTTCCCCTTCTTACACCCACCCTCCACTGTGATGGTGACCCTCACCTCAGACCCAGAGAAGCACAGCCAGGTGACGATGGCCAGCTACCAGTGACGCTGTGAGACAAAGCAGTCCTTCCTTCCTTCTGGTGCTTTCTCTGAGAATTTGTTGTGAAGGAAAAGAAAAAAAAAACCTAGCACAGTTTCTATTCAACAATGTGTACTGAAGAAAAGAATCTTTTGCCTGTGGGTTTGTGTGTGTGTGTGTGTGTGTTTACCTTTTTGTGCCATCTCTTTGTTAGAACCACACAAACCATTTCCCCCTTTCCTTTGCAAAAACGAAAAGAAAAGAAATTGGAACGTGCCTTCCCTGAAGGCTCCCGAAGATCTTTTGTCGGGTTTTAGGCCTGAGTACCCACAGCGGGGAGTGCTAAGAATTTATACATCAGCTTCTCAGAAACAGTTACCGGGGCTTGCAGCCAAGTGCATGTCAAAGAGGTGAAGTAGGATTGTGCTTTAGCTGCAAATGAACTTCTTTCCTGCAGTAACTCAAAGACATACCGTGCTTCCCATTATTTTCTCTCACTATTTGTGTTTCATCTTCTTTATGTGAATTATTTATAATGACCAGTGTACAGTAGCAGAAATGCCTGCAGAGTTGTGTCTGAGTCTGCCTCAGTCTCTTCGGCACCAACTTAATAGTGATCATGATAAGGGATCCTTCTCACCCCAGCATCCTTGGACCATGCTTTTTTATTTTTTATGGAGCTGCCGAAGACACAGGAAAAAGCACATAGAAAAGATTTATTTAATATTGGATCATGCATAGTATACTTAGAGTGAAAAAACAAGATTTCCCAAGAACGTAATAGCTTTTGATGAAAAATAGTGCCATTTTTTTTAAAGCCTGTATATAAAACAAAGCCAAAATTCTCAGAAAAAAATTGAAACAAATTCCGTTCTCCCTAGAAATAGTTTTTATATGTGAATATGGTGGGCATGCATGTATATGTATGTATGCTTGCTCGTGTGGTTGCATGTACATGTATGCATGCACATACATGCATATATATGTGTGTGTGTGTGTGTGTGTGTGTGTGTGTGTGTGTACAAGCTTGGAATTAGGAATATTCATCAGAGAGTAAAAAAAGAGACATCTTGATGGGGGTTATTTCAGGGTTTGGAAGAAACCTAGTACCAGGGAAAGCCCCAGGAACCCACAAGGATGACCCTAACTAAGACTCCTAGCAATAGTGGAGAGGACACCTAACTGACCATCTACTATAAGTAGATTGGTGACTTCCCTAATTGCCATCAGAGATACTCTATCCTGTAACTGATGGAAGCAGAGGCAGAGATTCACAGACAAGCCCTGCACTGAGCTCAGACAGTCTTGTGGAAGTAAGGGGAGGGATTGTACCAGCCAAGGATTGGGGAAACCACAGAGACAGCTGACCTGAGCTCACAGGAGCTCATGGACCCTGGACCAACAATTAGGGAGTCTGCATTGGGACTGACCTAGGCCCTCTGCAGGTGTGTGACAGTAGTGCAGCTGGGTCTCTTTGTTAGGCTTCTGAGAGTGAGAGCTTTTGGTAACTGGTTCCCCAGGCTTGGTTACCTAGATTTAAGGGGAGGAGCTCGGTCCTGCCCCTACTTAACGTGCTGTGCTTTGTGCAAGCCCATGGGAGGTCTGCCCCTTACTGAATAGAGACGGAGGAAGAGCAGGTGGGGGGGGTAGATGGGAAAAGGGAGGAAACAGGAGGAGAGGAGGGAGGGGAAACTGATTAGTATGTAAAATAAATGAAAAATTGTTATTTAAATAAAATTAAAAAGAAAAAAAGGAATATTGAACAGTTGTTCTCCACTGTGTTGGGGTGGGGTCCCTTCCTGGTCTCCACCGTGTTGAGGTGGAGTCTCTCACTACTGTCCACCGTGTTGAGACGGGGTCTCTCCCTGTTCTCCACTGTGTTGGGGCGGGGTCTCTAGCTGTCCTCCACTATGTTGACACAGGGTCTCTCACTGATTCTGGCTACCCTACCTAGCTGTATGATCCTGGGGATCTTCTGTCTCTGCCTGTTAATTGCTGGGATTACAAGCTGCAGCAGGGATTACCTGCTCAGCTGTGCCTGTGGGTGCTAGAGATTTGGGATGCGGTCCTCATGCTTACTAGCAGGCCCTTGATCCGCTGACCCATCCTCCCATGTCCCAACAGATAGATCTGTTTTGAAATTAATATCAGATTCCCTCCTCAACTTCGGAGATTCCTAACTTGAGTTAGGATTTTTTTTTTCATTTTGTCTGAGCCTCATGTAGCCCATGCTGGGCCTATAATTCTGTGTGTAGTCACTGATGACCTTGAATTTCTGATACCCTTGCATTGCACCTCTTGTATGTTAGGATTACAAGAATACACCACCATACCCAATTTTATGCAGTGTCAAACATCACACCCGGGACTTTGTGCCTGCTAGTATTCATCATTCTTCTCGTTGCTGGGACATAATACTCAGCAACAGCAGTTTCATAGTCAGGGTTTATTCTGGCTTACAGTTTTAGGGATACAGTCTATCATGTAAGTACGGGTGACTGGAGGAAGATGTTGCTAGTCACATTGCATCTGCACGCAGGAAGCAGAGCACTGTGACTGCTGGTGCCCGCCTTGCCTTCTTGTGTTCTTGGAGCACATGATGATGGTCCTCCCTCATTTGGAGCGTGTTATCCCATCTCAATTACTCTAATCTAGGGAAACCTTCATAGACATTTCCAGGGACTAATTTCCGTAGTGATTCTAGATCCTGTCAAGCTTATGATCAGTGCTCACCGTTACACTAGGTAAGCCCTCTACCAGCTGAGTGATATCCCCAGCCCCTAATTTCATAATGTGACAGCTTCCTCTCCCTCTGCCTTCCCTCAATCACTCCTGTATTTATTAAACTATGTTTACCATGAGGAACTTGTGTTAACTCTCCCTACATGGAGCTCCTATCCTGATAGTTGAGATGGATAACAAGCAGCTAAAAGTAGTTGATATGATGGAAATGATCCAGCATTACATTCAGAGAGCACAGAGTGAGGAAATCACAGAGAAATTCTGGTGGTCAAGCCAGGCTTCTCCAGGCTGCGACTTTGATGAATGAGAAGAGCTAGCTCTTGAGAGCATGGAAGGAAAGAACATGAGAGGAAACCAAAGGTGGAAGAGCTTGACATTCTCAAAGAGGTTCTAGCGCCAGTTTGATGGATGAGGTGGGGACATTTAGGAACAAAGTTTAAAGGGGCAGACAGAAGCCCTGTGGGCCCTGGGAAAGACCCTGGATGTAATTCTAAGATAAATTGAAGATGGCTTCTTTATTTGTTCACTTCATCATAAATAGATCCCATGATGAATTTAAATATTGAAAGGGGGTGGAGTCAAGGAAGAAGAGGAAAGACACTGGGCTCAGCCAAGAGGCTATGTGTGTTCAGGAAGAGCTGAGAACAGTTGTGGCCTGGGGAAGGTATGAGTTGGAGAGATGAGGACAAATCTGAGATACATCTTTGAGGTAGAGGATTCTGTGATGGATTCCAGGAGAAGGAAATCAGACAGCAGCCAAGATGAATCCCAGATTTCTGACTTGAGCAACTGGCTAGGCAATGGCATTTCCTGAAATGAGAAACAGGGAAAGAAGGAATTCGGGGGAGAAATAAACATACAGATTTGCGCAACGAAGGCTTGGCCCTCTGTGCAAAGTCTAAATAGTGACATTACTATTAAAAGGGAGAAAGATGGGTGGCCCTGGAAGTAGAGCCAAGGGAGGCTGAAGTGGTCGTGTATAAAATATCTGTGATAATTGGAGTAATAATATATAGGTGTTGTGGACATGACAGAAACCGCATAGACACAACAGAGGAAAGGAAGGCAGTTGGAGGAGGTGGCTCTGAAAATGTTGCAGTGAAAGCTGCAGAAGGTGACAAGCTGCAGAAGGGGTTGAGAAGAAGCAGGCACCCAGAAAGCAGGAATGTGCAGAATTACAGAAGGCAAGTCACAAATTTCAGCCATGTGGCCACTAGCAGGATGGGTTTTCTTTTATCCATCTGATGGGCCAAGTTCCAAACAAAGGAACAAAATGTTAGAGGAAGTGGTTCTGGAGTCACTGGTGACTGTGACAGCCGGGTTGCAGGCATGGAAGCCAGGACGATGGGCTGAGAGATGGACCTCATCAGAAGTATCGAGTGAGATGGTACCCAGGGAAGTTCTGGGAAGAGGCAGAAGTGGTCCAGAGAGAATACAGGTGAGTGGAAACCGCTTACTGGAGGACTTATGGTTCAGTCGTTTCCCTTTCTGTTTCCTGATTAAATTTAAATCAATTATTTTAAAAGTGTATTTTAAAAAGGAAAGAGAAGGATGAGAAATGAGAACTCAGCACTCCTAAGCCGACAACTCTGAAAGATGTTTTTCTAAAGGCCAGGCTGATGTGTCGCAAGGTGAGTTGAGGGAGCTATGAAACCAAGAGAAAATGAAGACAATGCAGGACTCTAACGATACATTTTTGGAAATGAATTTATACATGGCAAAGAGATATCGACTGAGAACAGAGGGCAGGGGTAAAAAGTAAAGTGTTTGAGAAGATACAGGCCCAGACTTGCTGGATTAGACAAAAGTTTTTAGCCAAAAGTGGGGTGAGTGCAACTGCTACACAGGAGAAACAACCAACCAACCAACCCAGCGAGTCATTGCTCTAGGATCAAGTGGTCAGGCACCAAAATTAGGGAATGGAAATGCTCTAAAGGAAACGTAAGTTCAAGCCTTGAACTTGTCAGAGTTCTGTACACTTTATAGTGAAATAACTGAGCAAGTACGATGTGTGCCCACTGAATGATGACGATTGGGCACAGCCACGGACACAATCTCACTTCCACTTGAGCACCCTCTTCTTCTAAAGAGGAGGTTTGTATGTGCGATGCTCATTTATACGCCACGACTGCAAATCCTTGGGTGGTAACTCCTAAATATTTACTTCGGTTAATTAATTTATTATTGTGAAACTCATAGAAGTTCGCACAGCCCTTAACAATTAGAATTGTGACTTCTTCTGTGGAATAGTAATGCTCCCTTCTCTGACCTACCTTGCAGGTCCAAGCAATCCATTAGAGCAGCAGACCTTCCACACACCCACACCTTCCCTCCAGCGGCCACACTGAATTTTAGATCGGAACATATGTTATTTTTATTTACTCTTTTACATGAGCTAGGTCAGAGGATCAACAAATCATCCTCACCCCACCTCTTTCTCGAAGGCTTGCCAGAAATAGCGTTGTCCTCGATATAACAGGCCGTCTGTTGTTTCCCCAGACTCCAGCGGTATGCCTTCATGCAATGGGGGTCCTTGCCTAAAGAAAGAGGTATTGTGAAGTTCCCAGCAGTGCCTCAAATGGAGCAACTTTTACTGAATAGGTTTATGAGCTTAATAAAGGCTCACGTGTTTAACCTCGGTGACCCTCAAGTTCCTCATTAGAAATGGGGCCATCGCTAAGACATCTTCAGATTTTTTTTAAAAAAAATAAGTATGTTCTCCCTAATATAATTGATCATTGAAAGAATGAATTGAGTATATTATGGAAAAAACTATTTATTAAAAAAAAAGAAAATTTGAAGATGCCTTAAAATTGGCAAAATCCTTACATGCTTTAGATATCCAGTACTGTATTAATCTCTGGGACAAAATGTCTTACAGAAAATATTGAAGAGCAAAAAGAAATGTTTTGGATTATAGCCTCAGAAGACTCAGTCTGTCATGGCAGGGGGGTTCGGCAGAGTAGCACACATCATGGCAGAAGGAAACACAGAGAAACATACTGGGTCTTGGCTAACTTTCTCATGGTTCTTTTCTAATACATAGAGTCCATTGTACCTAGGCCATGAGATATTCAGAGTGATTTCTCTCTCCCTTAAATGTGTCTGGAAATTCTCTCTCACAACACACACTAAAGACGTGCCTCACCAATCTGCTTGGAAATTTTAAATCCACTCAAATGACCCATGAATAAAACAAAACAAACCTAAAAAATAGTCACAAGTCTATTTCTTGTGAAATTGACACCCAAACACAGTACTTTAAACCATAGCGTGCTAACCTATGACCTCTCCAAACCCTCACGTCCATATCCAGGAGCCCTCGGTCTTTAATAACTCAAACGTTATACGGAAGCCCAAGTTCCATGTCTCCACGGAAGCTGAAGGCAGGCTTTTACTTGTGAGCCCTTGCTCCTAGATACTTGTAATAAATCCCAGAGGGCAGATATTCCAAGTGTGAATAAAATAAACAATGGCTAGGAAGGACCCAACCCCAACAGAATCAGATCCCATCAAGGCAAGCATTGGATCCTGTAGGTCCATGTCCACTATCAGAGCGTATGTTACCCTAATGTGAACTACCAGAGGCTAAGGCAGTCTCACTTCTCCTATACAGCCTCTCTCTTGGGCTGGTTCTGTTTATTAACCATGCTTGCTTTCTATATCAGTAATTCCACATCCCTACCATTTTTCACTTGCTGTGGTTTCCACTGTAGCTAAGACTATACCCATTCAGCTTCACGTTTTGTCCTTCTGAGTGCTCCTCACAAATATGTTGAGCCTACTAAACATTGACTGAACTCCTAGGCATGCATTTAAAAATCTAGGTAGAAGGATTCATGACCCTATAACACTCGCATGCTGTGTGCTTAGAAAAACCAATGACATGCAGATGGTACAAAGTCAACCATCAGCTCAAGCATTCTCTAGTCCGCCTTGGACCATGCCTGTAGTGGTCTGAGTACTCCACAGCTGAACACGGGAAATATTTTCCTAGGCACCCCTTGTTCACAGGATACTCCATTGGCTGTCTCTTCTCAAGGGAAATTCTTTCAAATGAATTTCAAATTCTATACTATGAACCCTGAGTGGTATACAAATTCCTTTTTGCCCTAGCACAAAACGATTAGCTTCTCTTTAATACCACTCTTCTCTTGAACCTTTATCGACAACTGTCAGTATCTGGTCAGACTTCATATTTTTCAAAGGCTTTGGCTCTGCCTTTGGCACTCTGCTCACCTGACTAAAAGCAGCCAGCGACAACCATGTCACAGCCTCAGTGCTCTGGTGTTTTGAAATTGCTCCTGCCAGATTAACTAGTCCATCACCCTTAAATTCAGCCTCCCACAAAGTTTTGGGTATGGACAACCTAGACACAAGTCCTTGGACAGAATGTCACATGAGAGACGGCTTGTCTTCAGTCCCACCGGAAACTTTATGAGCACAGTCTTCACCGTCCGCATTTCTTATCAACGTTCTCATCAGCTTCTCTTTTGAGCTCCAGCCAGAATTGCACATGGAGCTCTGCTTCCAGCACTCAAGGGCCCCACTAACCTCCAGATCCTTCATCGGTCCCTTTACAAACGAGCTCTGGAGGCCTGAGAACCACAGCCGGTTTTAATCACAGCCACAGCCCCATCTGTGTGTCCGGTTGAGGTGGTAGCTACCTCTGCACTGTCCCGATCACTCACTGACAGGGCACTTGAGTGATAAAAGATTTCTTTTGCCTCACAGAGGATCCACAGGGCAGGGGACATTCATGTGGGACAGCTCGTACATGGCAGAAAGGAAGTGGAAAGGAGGGGACACTGGTGATAGGAGGAGGGTCTCCCTTTTCCAGACCGTCCATGCTGCCGCCCACAGCCAGGCTCTATCTTCTCCCTCTATTAACAGGCACTGATAATGCTCTCATAGCGTCACTAGTCTCCAGGGTGATTCCACAGGCAGTGAAATTGACACTGAGGATTAACCACCACAAATACGGATCTAAGCCTCAGGACCTGACCCCCAGGAATGTGTACTTTCAGCTTTGTTACTGCCTGGTTGCCCACTTCAAAAGTTGAGCCTGTTTACACTCCCACCAATAATGGTCTTTAAGATCCTGTTACACCTTCCCATCTCCATGATGACTGCTCACGTTCATCTGTTCTTGTTCACCTGACTCCTCTGGCTTTGAGCTACTCCCAATTTGCAGATCGTCTGAATAACTTCAATTAGTGCATTTGGCCTTTTGTGTCCCATTTGAACTGTTTCTTTAAGATCAATTCCAGGTCAACTGAAGAGAAAGTCATCTTAGTTCACCTGAGGCATTCCCCCCAAATTACCTCCTGGAGGATTTTCTTACCTATACACTCTTTAGAGGTGCCGGGATACGTGTTTTCTTTTTGAGATTCTTGCAAAATCCATTTATCATTTAAAAAGTTTTCTAGTTTAATAAGAACGAAAGAAACCAATGTCTTCTTTGCATCTCCCAGGAGCTACTATTAAAGATGATCCTGGTGGCCTTGGCCCTTGGTGGAAGTCTGTCAGTGAGTGCGGTTCGTTCTCTGTTCTCTCACCTGCTGGTTAATTATTACGGAGGCTCACAGTTGATCAGATTAAACTATTCTAGAACAGTGTTATTCGTTCAGAAATGCCTTCCCTTTCCTCTCCCCATATCTGAATTCTCCCAGCACCTCTGAGTGTCCTTAAGTTCCATTTAATGTGAGTAGCCTACTCGTTCAGGCCAGTTTTAACAATGCTGTTTCCTGCTCACCTCCAGGCAATTTTGCTCTTACCATAGGGTTTGACCTGGATTGTAGTCAATTTGTCCCCATTATTTGCTCTGTTGATAGGATTCCGTAAAGTGAAGCCTCTCCACATGCCAGGTGGCATTAACATCAAGGTTTTTCTCTCCACTTGATTTTACTCTTTTCAAGCAGAATTGCACCCTAGCACCGTGCCAGCCATATAGATATTCATAATCATTGTTAGCTGTCTCACGCTGTATGTATGAACAGATCCTACACTAAAGGATAATGAGTAAAATGGACATGACGCTCTTCTCTGACAAAATCATTTCTAGATCTCTCAGCAAGGAGGCAAAAACCGTTTATTAAATTTGGCTTTCATTTATTGTTTTTTTCCATATTATTTCAATTTGTTTTGTTAGGAACCCTTCCCTAATGATGTGTTTTTTTCCCTCTAGCAACATTTTTCTGTTTAGTCTTCTGGTTTATTTCAGTGAGTAAGCTTAGATTCTGTTCAAACAAAAATCCCTCTTCTGCATTCTCACGCAGTGGGCTGAGTTTCTATTTAGGTCATGTTTCATAAGTGACTCCGATTCACTTAATTCTATCTGCCTTCATTGTTGTTATTGACTCTGTCTCTAATGCTAGCGTGCTCCCAGCCTATGACTTTCAGGATGTAGCTACGCATGCCATTCATGTGTCTTTTATTAGCCACCGCTGGTGTCCTTGACATGCCGGGCTTCTCCAGATGGGGAGAAGCTTCCACCCACCCACGGCTAATGTTGCCTCCACAGCCTTCCGGCAAATCTCTCACGTTCGTTTTCATTATGTACCATGATTTTCCAAGTCACTAATTTGCCAGTGTGAATCCTCAACCTGTGTTCAAAAAGCTGTCTACGTGTATCTGCTTGTGCATATGACCTTACATTTTATATATGTAAACATTTTATAGATAGTCTATATTTATATGTGTTTGTTTGCATGTCTATGTACATTTATATCAATATCATGGTTGTAGGCATCTATCGCTAACACCTGGAATAAAATAAAAACTGCCTACAGGTGTTTTCTTTCTCGGCTTTTCAAATGAATGCCCAAACAGAAAGTCAATGGACACACAAGATAGCAGTTATCGGCTCGGTAGCAGGGATGAAGAAGCCCTTAGAGATGCTCTGTTCCATCTCACTTCTCCTTGCTGTATCCTGACTCACCAGGCTGCAGCCGCACTGACTTCCTTCCAGTTCTGAAGCTTGCTTAGCTTTTTCAGGCCTCTTCTGGGTCCACATCCTACACGGGATCCCCTCACCCTGCTCTTCATCACAGATGAACTCCTTGTTACTAGTTCAGCTCAGAATCCGTGTTTCCAGACAGTCTGTCCTTACGATGCTTCCTTCCTCCCTTTACCCTGGGAACAATGTACATCTCTGTTGAAGGCACCTGTTACTAAGCAAAGCTGGAGGTTTTGTGTTTTGTTTCTGTTCTGTCTTCTCCTACTGAAATAGCAGCCTACTCAGGGCCTGTCTGCAGTTCTTACCCACTGCCTGACTTACAGAGAGTTCTGTCTGGTTAAGGCTTGCTGGGAGAGAAAAAGCTGCAAGTTTGTTCACAGAAGTTTGCTCAGTTCTAAACTCTCTGGTGCTCACTTTTGAAACTTTGAGTCTTAAAGATGCTTCACGAGTTGCCCTGCCCCACAGTCAATGTAATTAAGTTGTGCCTTGATATTTGGACCTGATTCCTAGCGGGAATCTGAAAGCATATGTCAGGGGTCACTGCAAATAATAAACCAGAATAGCTTTGAAGTCGGTTCTAAATACATGAAAGGAAAACCTAGGGTGCAGTCTCTGTTGATGAAATAAATAACATTTCAAAGTTAATTTCTCAAAAAGAACTCCCCCGTGATACCATGTTCTTAGCTTCTAATATCAAAAGGTAATTTTAGTCTTTAACTGTTCAAACAAAACTAAACATTCTGCATCCAAGTCAACAAAGAGTGGCTTTTAACAATGGTCCTTAGTAAGCCTTAGTTTTCGTTGACATTTTCCCTTTTACATATATTCTGAATGGGACGCAGCTATCAAATGCAACATTTGCTTTGGAAAAATAACCTTTATGGTTTTGTGATTTATGCTTTCTTCTTTTCTTATCATAGAAAACTCTGCCCTTGTTGAACCAGACTTTTACTTTTTAAACCTATGTTATTTAAAGTTAAATTTTCTGCTACATCTAACCATCTAGTCTCCAATGATCTCCAGGGGAAAACAGCAATAAAATTGTTACAGAGAAAGTTTAAGCGTCATCAGCTTGTCAGAGTGACATCAGGATAGCACTGTGGATCGTGTCTCATCCATTTTCCCCCAAAGACGGTATTGTTTAAAGAACTCAGAGTTAATGTACTAAGGAATTTTCAGTAAGAGAATTTTATTGTCAAACTTTTGAATACATGAAAGTGCTCGGTACACCAGTATTATAATTTAGGAACTTGAAGATAACTTCCTTGTGGAACTCGGTGACTGCCTTGCACCTGTCCACGAACACACAGACCGATGCAGTCAGGTGTGCAAGCTGACTGTGGTGTCAGGTGTGCAAGCTGACTGTGGTGTCAGGTGTGCAAGCTGACTGTGGTGTCAGGTGTGCATTGTTTCCCACCTTTTCCCAAGCTGCTGAGTCCATGGCCTTCTTGCTAATGAATATTTCACTATACGTCATGTTGATCCGTTCAAATCTTTGCTAACATAGTTATCAATACCATGAAAATATTTGAAAGTTTGGAACTTTCAAATCCTAAATGACCACACTGATTACCTCTTTTACAAATGCTGTGTCAGGTATGGTAGCACCCAGCTTTCAGAACATTGACAGAAAGGGCATAGCCCAAGGCCCACCATGGGAAACGTGAGTCTCAGGCTAGCCTGAGCTGCTACAAACAAATGACTTGTTTGTCTTGTCTGTCTCCTACTGAAGTACTTGTTGTCGTTGGCTTATTTGAGTTTTCTGT
>NC_022019.1:22962855-22970045 GCF_000317375.1 Microtus ochrogaster
TTTTTTTTTTGAGAATTGTTATTTACTATGAATGTCAGTCTTGTCCTTCCCCTTCAAAACAAATCTTGAGAGTTTCCTAGTAGACCTCAATGATTGATACAATGAAGTAAAATTTCCTCTTGCTTATCGAATTCGTTGCACCTTGACCATGGATTCTTCTAAATGGATATGAAAGTAGACTCATTTACTTAGACATCTGCTGAGACTCCTTCCCTCTCATCTGAGAAGCAGGGGACCCTCTCTGGGTGTTGCTGTCACAGTTGCGTCTAGGAAAGCCAGGACACCAGCAGGCCATTCTTGCTTTTCTCTGAGCTCTCTGAAGCATGTTCTTTTCAAAGAAGTTGGTGCAAGTAGCCTCACTTGAGTTCTGAAAGCGCATTTCAGCAGTGTCTCCCTGGTCGCCCTGCTGCTCGTAGATGAGCCAGCGATGCTGATCCCCCCTCTGTGCTCACACGCGGCAAGGAAGCTGTTGTGCCCAGCAGCACTTGATAGCCTCCTTCTTTTCATGGCACCAAAGACTGTGTGTTGTTGGAAGCTCTGCCTCCTGACAGATTTGTTTCCCTCCAAAATGCCTTTGCTCAGAAAATACTACTTCCTTTTGGACTGAAAAGCCACTTGACATAGCGGGATGCCCATGGGCCGAGAGCCAGACGGTACCATCCAGAAATGCTCTTCCCAGCCATGAGGGCTCAGGCAAGTGATTTGTCTCAAATCGTCTCCAGTCTAAGTTTCCTTGTTTCAAAATGTGAGGTCTAGCATCCTCTGCATGCAGTTGTAATAAAAATAAGATATTGTACGTAGTACCCTTTATGTGACATAGTGTGTTCAGAAAGGACCCGATCCTTTGTGCTGTAACTGTAGGTCTGGATGTTTGAGAAGCCGGTCATGTCTAACCAAAACCTTCCTAGGTTTTGCTGCGTCATTCAAGGAGATGCTTCTCCTTTTATTGCTGTGTGTGTGCCATAGGGAAGCAGCTTAGAAACGCCACCGACGCCCAGGCTCTGCACATGCGCGTGGCAGTGGGAGCTGTGTTAATAAGTAGCGTCAATTGCATGTGTTGTTTACACACCAGGCATTTTTTCTGAACATCTTATACTTAAAACCCTGTCTAATCCTCACCTGGTGAAATAGGTGCTGTGATTACGCCGCCTCTACAGATAAATACAGGCTGGCAGAGAGGTGCCAGAGTCTACTGGGAGTCCCACGGAGGGTGGCGCAACTGGAATGTGCACATGGGCACTTTGGCTCCACAGCTGACAGCCCTGGGCATCTTTCTCCTTCTGCCTTCCTGTAGTGGAAACTTCTACATTCCGGGGCATTTCTTTTCGAAGAATGTCAAAACACCTGCTGGAAGGAGGGAAGAGGGGTGCTCTCAGTTGAGTGCTGTTAACCTGCAGGGGGGTTCCAGAAGGAGCAAGACTATTGGCAAACAAATCCACGCGATCTGCCGACAACAGACTGGCTCCCCAGTGTCAGAATTGCTGTCCATGGGCTTGGGTCATTTCTTGTTTGGCCCAGAGCCCTTCCTGTAATTGCAGTCCTAGCAACAGTGGCCACAGGAGACTGAGGGAAGCCTTTGTGGATGATGCCATGGGAACTGTGTCTTTGTTGTACCTCAATAGACCCTACTTAGTGAGCATACAGAAGTCATTCAAAATGCTACTTCTAAAGGAAACACCAGAGCAATGTGTGAGCTTCCAGTGGGTTGCCAGCCGAAATAATAATACTAAAAGATTCACTGCCCCTAAAGCATCTTCAGCTTCTTGCTTACCTTTGTGCCTGAGATAATGACGCTTCTTGCCTCAACTATATTTTAATCACCAAATAGACTTTCAGGTTTGCTTGCCTTGAATCTTTATTACTGTGAGTTTCATCCATCTGTGCTTTCTCATTCTGCTCACGGCTCCAAGAAAGTCTTGAAATTTAGCACATCGGGAGAAGAATTTGTATGGAATACATTCAGATGTGCAGTGACATCTTAAGTCTCGCAAGTTTTTATGTTACTTGAGAAACATTTTCTCTCTTGGATTGAGTTGGAGGTGAGGATTAATTTAACTCCCCCTAATCATCTACAGTTCTCAAACTCTTCTGAGGTCTTGGGGCCATCCTTCATGACAGATGGTGCTCGGCTCATCCATTATCCAAAATATAGTTCTTATTGACTTGTAAGATTGTAGAATTGGCATGTAGCTGTGTTTCTATCAAGATCTATTAAGTGTCCTTTACACAGAAAGCTTTATTTGAACACACGTGATGGTTTTTAAGTTGGTATTAGAACAGCGAAGCCTGCCTATAAATAAGTAAAGAATACCCTGAGACATGGACCGTGTGGGTCTTACTGGTCCCTGTGGCAGTGATGTCAATGTACAGGTGATCTAAGATGTTACTATTTATAGTCCAATGATGTATGACCAACATATGATGAGTGCAGAACTCCTAAGCTGTACCATGTGATAAACTGTAGCCTGTGTGATCATTGCATGAAGAAGAAAAAGGAGGAGGAGGAACATATCAGCCATGTGAAAAAGTTCACGGTTCCTTCTGTAATATTCTCTCCTCGCTCTCTTTCTTCCC
This sequence comes from Microtus ochrogaster, assembly GCF_000317375.1. Taxonomy (NCBI): domain Eukaryota; kingdom Metazoa; phylum Chordata; class Mammalia; order Rodentia; family Cricetidae; genus Microtus; species Microtus ochrogaster. The sequence continues at coordinate 22,965,430 of NC_022019.1, forward strand.
TTGCTCACATTCCCAGGGAAACACTTTTCCTCTGCCTAGCTGCAAATTATTTTTATGACAAACTTTCATATGAGAGGAACTATCTGGGCTTTCTTTTCAGAATGCCTGGCTTCTTTCATTCATTAGAGATATTCAGAGAGTGGTCCATGCTGCCCTGTATGCCACTAGCTGGATGGAAGTGTTGAGAGATGGCATCCTACCCCAGCTGAAACTCCCAGCCATGGTGGAGAGGGGACCCAAACTAGTTTTCCCTGTAACCAGATTGGTGAATAGCCCAACTGTCATCATAGAGCCTTCATCTAGTAATTGGTGGAACCAGATGCAGAGATCCACAACCCAACACCAGGCCGAGCTCCAGGAATCCAATCGAAGAGAGGGAGGAAGGAATATACGAGCAAGGGAGGTTGAGATCATGATGGGGAAATCTACAGAGACAGCCGAACCAAGCTCCTGGAAACTCATGAACGCTAGACCACGGCTGTGCAGCCTCCAGGTGACTAAACTAGGCCCTCTGTGTGTGGGAGGCAATTGTGGAGCTTGGTGTCTCTGAGAGGCCCCTGGCAGTGGGACCAGGATCTATCGCTGGTGCATGAGCTAGCTTCTCCGAAGCCCATTCCCTGTGGCGTGATGCAATGCTCAGCCTTAATACAGCGGGGAGGGGCTTGGCCCTGCCTCAAATTAACAGGCCAGGCTTTGTTGATGCCCCATGGGAACACTTGCCCTTTGGGAGGAGTGGATGGGGCAGGTGGTGGACTGGGGGGAGGTGAGTGGGGCAGGAAGGGTGGGATGGAGAACTGTGGTTGGAATGTAAAATGTAGTTTTAAATTTTTTTTAAAAAAAATAAAGAGAGAGAGAGAGAGAGAAAGAGAGAGAGAGAGAGAGCGCTTCCCTGGCTTCTAGTCTTCTGGTATGTGCATACAGACAGGTAGCAAAGGCATGCCTTTATCACGTGGTGGAAGTTTCCCATGGGAAGTTTTCTTTAGCTAAGAAAAAGGATGCCGTTTTCTGCCAGATGTTTTTCTGCATCTATTGAGATGATCTACATCTTTTTCTTTTTAGTCTAGTGTGGTGTCATTTGGTTCTGTTGTGGTGGTTGTTGTGTTTAATGTGAAACTAGCCTTGTATTTTCTATTTGTTCGTGAGACATTATCATTTATATAGATCATTAGATTCAATTTGCCAAAAGCTTATATGCAAATTTTACATAAAAGTTCATGACGGATGTTGCGTATAATTTTCTTTCCTTCTGTTTTTGCCTGATTTTGGTATCAGAGGGATGATTAAATCCTAAAGTCAGTTGTCAAGTAACACACACACACCAGTTTTCATATATCTGGAAGTTTGTGTATAATCGGTATTTCCTTTTCTTTAATTTTTCCAAGGTTAATTCCCTACTGGAGCCCTCTAAGTTAAACTTTATTTATATGGATAATTATATATATAGAAACTCAACTTCTTTAATAGATAACTGGCTACATAAATGATTTCTTCCAGGAACTTTGGCACTTCATGTATTTCAAGGAATCCATCTGGCTTGTCATATCTATTGACATAGGACTCCATAATATTCCTTTATACTTGGCACATAGAGGGCTTTGGCGATGCCATCTTTCTCCCCTCGAATATCAGTGAGTTTTTATCCTTTCTTTTCTGTCCATGGCTCACCAGTGTGTTAATTTCACTGCTCTTCACGCACACAAACCTGGTGCCTGGCTTGATTTGTCTCTTAGCATTTTTTCTCATTGTCCGCTGACTGGCGTCTTTATTATTTTGTGCTTCTCCCTGTACTGGCTTTGGCTCGCTGTTCTTTCTCTAGTTTTCTCAGAGGAGCCAGTGCCAGTGCTCGGAAACCTTTCTGCCTTGCTCACAGAACCACTGAGTGCTGTGAACTTCTCTGCTAATGCTTCCTCAGCTGCATCCCAAAGGGTTTTGTGTGTTGTATTTTCATTTAGTTTGAAATGCTTTTTTAATTTCCCATTTGGTTTCTTTCTGACCTACAGCTTATTCTGAAATATGTTGTTTTGTTTCCAATTACTTGATGATTCTCTAGGTATCTTCTTATCATTAATTTCTAATTTAATCTTTTTGTGGACCAATAATATGACTTCTATGTGTGATTTGTGTCTATATTATCAAGATTTTATTTATGCCTAGAATGTGACCAGTCTTGATAACTGTACCACGTGTACTTAATAAAAAAGACAAAGATAATGTTTTCTGTTGCTGTTGATTTGAGCATTCTATAAGAACCAATTACATTGAATTAGTTGCCAATGTTGTTTAAATTTTCTATATCTACTGATTTTTCTGTCTATGCATTCTAGCAATTATTAAGAGAGGGTTGATATTTATGAATATTGATTTCTATAATTCACTTTTCTATTCTATTAGTTTTTAACTGCAGTTCTGTTATCCAGTACAAAATGTTTGAGATACTTATGTTTATCTGATAATTCATCTTTTCATCACAATGAAATGAGTGTTTACATCTAGTAATAATTTTTTGTCTGAAACCAACTTTGATTGTTATTAACTAGAGTTAGCATGGTATAATCTTTAAGTTCTTTTATGATGTCTGTTTGTGATGTTATGTTCAAAGTGTTTTCTTTTAGGCAGCGTATAAATGGTTCTCATTCTTTTTAAATTATCTGACAAGTCCTAATTTTTTTAATTAATTTATTTATTAAAGATTTCTGTCTCTTCCCTGCCACCGCCTCCCATTTCCCTCCCCCTCCCCCAATCAAGTCCCCCCCCCTCAGCCCGAAGAGCAATCAGGGTTCCCTGCCCTGTGGTAAGTCCAAGGAACCCCCACTCCATCCAGGTCTAGCAAGTTGAGCATCCAAACTGCTTAGGCTCCCACAAAGCCAGCACGCGCAGTAGGATCAGAAACCCATTGCCATTGTTCTTGAGTTCTCAGTAGTCCTCATTGTCCGCTATGTTCAGAGAATCCAGCTCTATCCCAGGCTTTTTCAGACCAAGCCCTGATTTTTAATTGAGTTTTTTAACCATTTTCTTTTCAACATGATTGTCAGTATGACTGAGCTAAAATTTTATTTTAACATTTATTTTGTTCATTCCATGATTAATTCCAGTGTTTCTTTCTTTTTTCCTTGTTTTTTTTTTCAAGACAGAGTTTCACTATGTAGCCCTGGCTGTTTTGGAACCAACTCTGTAGACCAGGCTGTCCTTGAACTCACAGAGATCCACCTGCCTCTGCCCCCCTAAGTGCTGAGATTAAAGGTATGCATCACCACCGCCCAGCTCTTCCTTGTTTTTGTAGTCTCTGTGATTACACCTGTCTCTCTTCTTGACTATTTTTTGTATGAATCACACTTCTGTACTATATGTGACTGTTCCTATACATTTTACTTTTGCATATATTATAAAACACAAATAAATACTAGTTTTATACTTTTCATCAATTATTTTTACTTATTTATTTATTGTATATTAGTGTGCACATGTGTGCACACACATTTACACATATATGACATGATTCCTACATAGAGATGAGCAGACTAAATGTGGGGGTCATTTCTCTTCATATCTGTGTGAATCCCAGGATCAAACTTAGGTCATCAGGTGCACTGGCTGTTTATGTGTCAACTTGACACAAGCAAAAAGCTCAAGTCATCAGAGAGGAAGGACCATCAGTTTAGGAAACATCTCCAGGAGATCCAATGTAAGGCAATTTCTTCATTAGTGATCTGTGGGGGAGGGCCCAACCCAATGTGGGTGATGCCATCCCTGGGCTGGTGGTCCTGGGTTCTATAAGAAAGCAGGCTGAGCAACCCGAGCATGCAAACCAGTAAGCAGCACCCCACCATGGCCTCTGCATCAGCTCCTGCCTCCAGATTGCTACCCTGCTTAAATTCCTGTCCTGACTTCCTTCAATAAAGAATAGCAATATGGAAGTGTAAGTCAAATTAACCCTTTTCTCCCCAACTTTCCTGTTGTCCATGGTGTTTCATCACAGCCATAGAAATCCTGACACACCAGGCATGACAGCAAGTGCTTGTATCCACTGAGCCATCTAACCAGCCTTTGTGTTGTAAACAGGGTAAAAATAGGGGGTAAAGTTTTATATAACCAGCCACACACATATCTACCATTTCTCTTACCCATTATTTTTGTGGGTCAAGACATACCTTATATTATTCATCTCTTGACTTATATAATATGTCTCTCAGGAGTTCCCACTCCATACTCCTTACAGATTTGATGGTGAATTTCTTTGAACTTAATATCTCTGAAAGAAAGCCGTCTGTTGATTTCATTCTTGATAGATTTTCCCTGGGCTCTTTGTGTTGTTTTTTTTTTTTTTTTCTCTCTTGTGCGTCTTTAAAGGGGCTGCTCCAGTGTCTTCTGGCTTAGACTGCTCCCATCAGGAAATCTGTTCTCATTTAATTTGTCTCTCTGAATGTACGTCTGTTTTTTTCCTTGATGCTTTCATGACTTTGTCTCCATTGTTAGTAGCCTGACTATTGTGTGTCTTCATGTACTCTTACGTTTCTTGTGTTTATGTTTCAGAACTTTTCTGATGTGTGAATTTAAGTTCCTATCAAATTTGAATAATCTTCAGTCATTATTTCTTCAGCTAACGTTCTGAACAAATA
>NC_022019.1:22971145-22972328 GCF_000317375.1 Microtus ochrogaster
TCAGTATAGTGTTTTCTATTTTTATATTTTTGTTTCATTTCTGATCGTTCCTTTTGCTGTTGCTCAAGTTCACTAACTTTTCAGTAAACATCTGCTTGCTATTGAACGTTAGCATTTTGACTTCTCCAGGTGATACCCTCTGCTTCGTGTCCTCCCCATCTGTAATCCTCTTTGAAGTTTTTAATCTTTCCTTAATATTTCAGTATGTCTACCTTTTAACCATACAGAACAGCATTGCTACCATTTAATATTTTTGTATACTGTTTAATGTGTTATTTAATATTTATAGTGATTTAGTTTTTCTCTTTATCTGAAGTCATGTTTTCTTGCTTCTTTGCATCCCTGCTTTCTTTTAAGCTGATGCTGGAATAAGTAGAGACAACACTGTAGCTTCAAACAACACAGACTTGCCCTAGAGTTCTTTAGGTTAGAAGCCTGTGATATGGCTGAAATCAGGGCATCACCATGGCTGTGTCCCTTATTGAAGGCTCCACGCCAGAGTTCATTTCTGTACCATTTTTTAATGTCTACAACCATTCAGTTTTTTATGGCCCTTTATGGACCTTTCACTTTTAAGGCCAGCACAGGCTCATTCTCTTACCAAGTCATTCAATTCTTTCCTTCTGTCTCCTGTTTTTATTTTTATTTTTTTGAGGAAATTTGTAATATTCAGTCCACTGAGATACCCCAGAATTAATCTCGCAGAAGGTCAACTGATGAGAGTGCCACCTGCAGCCTAATTCTCTTTGACATATAAAATAAGATGTTCAGAGATCCAAGGCCTAGTTTGTCACATCTGGTAATGTTTCATTGGTTGCCAGGTGCTGTAAATCTTACCACGTTGAGCGCGAGATATTTTTGTTGCCCTATAAATATACTTGAGGCCCGCTCCAGAGAACACATTGAAGTCAGTACAAAGCAGTATGACATTCTAGAGCTTTATTAGGGGAGGTCAGAGCAGCTTTTGTCAGGGCCGTGCTACTTAGCCAATGTCATTCTCAGTATTCTGCCAGATAGCCCAGGGATTACAGGCTTTGTGCTCTCGCCAATGGAGATACTGGAGACACAAGCTCCTCCTAACCTTTTCTTGTCTCTTTGAATTATTTTCTCTAATTCTCTCTCTCTTTCTCTCTCTCTCTCTCTCTCTCTCTCTCTCTCTCTCTCTCTCTCTCTCTCTCTCTGT
>NC_022019.1:22973158-23006180 GCF_000317375.1 Microtus ochrogaster
TGTGTGGTATGCCTGTGTATAGATATAAGTATATGCTGTGTGGTATGCCTGTGTATAGATATGTACACTGAGTGCAGGCATCCATGAAGCATCATGCCCCCTCTGCCCTCCAGAGCCGTGGTTACAGGCAGATGTTAGCAGCTTGATGTAGGCGATCAAACTGAGCTCCTCTGCAGCAGTTCATACTATTCCCCGATGAGCTGTGTCTCCAGCCCTCTGCCTCCGCCTCTTCTAGTTTATGATAACTTTAAATGTCTGCAGTCTTTACGTTCTCCTGCACGGTCTTCATGACCCTTAGCTGGGATAGGGTTTGGAAATCTGCCTTGCATGTTGCCTGACACCTGGAACACTCAGTAGAAGTGAGGACTCCCTTCTCTCCAGACCTCTCTCAGTGACCCATCCAGAGGCATCGGGGACAGTCACAGCGTTCTGCCAATGGCGGCCTGGTTCCTAGAAGATAATTTACCCCGAAGTCAGAAGGGCAGGTGATGCAGAAGAATCATAAGTACACAGTAGGAAGGGAGGGAAACGTTGAGTAGAGAGTCTTATAGCTGTCCTTCTGTCCTTCTGAAGGGAAATCTGTCCAGGAGGAGCCACAGGAGAGGCCAGAGAAAGGCAGGTCAGCCCAGGAGAGGAAGCTAAGGGAGAATGGCCAGGATTGGGTTAGTCGAGCTTAGGAGTGGTCTGACCTACATGTTCCCACTCAGGTGTGCTTGCTCCTAGGATGTTAGTATTGCCAGTGCTGGCCTGGTCCTGCCATGACAGATAATGTCAGGGCAGGGAGTACTTTGTAACAGAGACTTCGTAGGACTTGATTTCTCTGGCACTGTCCTCTGGGACTAGAACCCAGACTTTTCACGTGACCAATGTCACCCTGTATCAGCCAGGGTTTTCTAGAGTAACAGAACTTACAGAATGAAGAGAGAGAGAGAGACAGAGACAGACAGAGAGACAGAGAGAGACAGAGAGAGACGGATACTGAGAAACACATAAATACGAAGAGTCAGCTAGGCCAACAATGGCTGCCTATGTATGGACGATCTAAGAATCCAGGAATTGTTCAGTCCACGAGGCCAGAAGTCTCAGCTGGTCTTCAGTACACTCTAGAATCCTGAAGAAGTGTGTTCTAATGCCAGGGAAGGATTGGACTTGCTAGTGAGGGTGAAAGCAAGCAGACAAAGAGAAAGAGCTTCCTTCTTTCATGTCCTTAATGTAGGCTCCAACAGAAAATGTGGCCCAGATTCAAGTTTTTCTTCCAACCTCAAAAGATCTGTATTGAAGGTGTGTCTTCCCACCTCAAAAATCCAGGTTGGAATGGAACTTGCCAATTTAAATATTTAATTAAACAATAAGAAAAAGAAATCCCTCACAGGTGTGCCCTGCCATTTTGGGGTTTTAATGAATTCCAGATGTTGTTAAGTTGATAACTCAGAATAACCATCACACAGGCCTTTTGTTTCTTTGGGGGGCTTTGTTTTTTTAGTTTTCTTTGTCGGCCAAGAGAATGTTTAGTCATAGTAAAATCACCTGTTTGAGTTCCTGCCCGTGAACATGCCTTAAACACAGTGTCTGTTGAAGACAGTAAGCCATAAATGCCAGTGGTTTCTTAGTTTGAGACATTAGGGAAAAGGAGACTGCCCAGAGAAGAACTCAGGCAGATCCCCCAGCGCCCACTCAGTTTACCTTACCAGTGGAGCCTCTCTTATTTCAGCTTGACTTGGCTCTGCTAAAAATAAAAAAAAATAAAAAATAAAAAAAAATGCAGAAGGAATTCACTTCCCTCATGTCCGGTCCATCACTCTGTGGAAGAAAGTTAAATACTTATGATAGGGTTTTCCACATTTTTTGACTGACTGACCAAATGTATTTGAAAAAAAAAATGAAAAGATCTATTTTTGTTACAGTCAAGAAAACATAATTGAATAAAGGCATGAATGCCCAAGCCAACATTTCTATTCTGGCAAGTGGAGCTCCCCACTCAGTTGCAAAGGCAGGTATAGATTAGCTGGCCCTTGTTCTCTGTTTCTACAAAGGAAAAGGGCTACAATCTTATTCTTTGTAACCTGTGTCCTGCACCCCTGGGCACATCTGATGCACACTCAGTCTAAGCAGGGCCTCTGATCCAGAAAGCCCACGTGTTGAGAAGAAGAGAAAGGCATGTAATAATACAGATAAAGAAAGATAACAAAGTGCTGGGCATCCTCTGCCTTGAAAGGGCAGTCAATCAATGCTGTGAAGATGGCTGCTTCTAAGAGGGTGGCTCAAGCCCAGAGAGTAGCTGCTCTCTGACCTGGATATGTAACCACAGAATGTTCTGTATTTGAATACAAACACAGTGGCTTCATTACGCAGATAACGTGCACTCGGACAGGCGCCTGGTAGCTCAGGACTCCCATGCTCTCCTCTCAGTGATGGCATGGGTGTTTGCTTGTGTGCTTCTGTCCCCACTCTGTGCCGGTGTGTTTGCATCATTGTGGACCGGGAGCACCTTGTGATGGGCGTATTCGACCGGTATGCTTAAATAAACAGACCAGCTCAAAACAACAGATATAATTTAATAATTGAAAGACGGGGAAACTCATGTGACCCGAGTAAAAGTTCCGATGTCCAAGCGGGTCAGGCAAACATCCCGCTCAGAGAGCTAGTACACCTGGATCTCCATGTTTTCTTCCCTGGGGACCAGGTCACCACACCCAAGCAAATGTGATTGGCTGAGCTCCCCCATCAACCTTGGACTCTAGATTTTGACCTGATTGTGTACCTCTATCACATGGCCCTGACCTTTTAGGTTATGAGTACACGCTTAATGGACAACTATCTCCAAAAGACATAGAAGCAATAAAATAAAAACGATATGCTCCTTACTTTCCCATCTATTTATAGAAAACTTTCAAGTGAACTCTAGCATGGACAATGACATAGTCCTCAGAGAACCGGAGATTGCAGTGAGAAGGAGAACCAGTCTTTCTCCCCTCCTCCTTTGCCTCCCCATCCTCACTCACTATGTTTCTGTATACTCTTTAAACCACACTGACGTGCAGAATAACATATGGATCTCTGTTTCTTCTCAAGACAGGCACTCACTTAGCACCACTGTGTGTGGAGTCCCAAAGGACGGTAAAGTAGAAAAAAAATCCGAACCGTCATTTACATTTTTGTATTGATTAACTGTTTGTAAATTGCTGACACGTGAATATCCGTCACACAAATCTGGCCCTCACGTAAATGCGGTGAAGCAGGGGAGAGGTTTTTCCTCACATCTGAACCAAGCAGCCTGAGGTGGATACAGGGCTGAAGCGTCCTGGTGTGCTCACTGCCTCCCCTTGCCATGGACACCGAAGGCAGGTAGACACACAGGTCAGGATGGAGGGGACCATACTCTGTCCCTTCTGTGATTCCAGGTTACTAAGCAAATGCCTTCAGTCTTCCCAGTCTGAGGTTCCTAGTGTATCTATAGAAGAAAGAAAGATGTTGGAGAAATGTATTCCAGACCAGCATGTATAATGAGTATGCATAAATTCTGGAAATCCAGCCTTGCATACAGGGTTAAGAACAATTCAGAACCAAATGTTCTTGGCATGAGAATGAGATGAAAGCCTCCGAATGAAGAGCAGAAAGGTTCTTCACATTGACCAACGGAGAGAAAACAATTTAGTTTAAAATGGGCATCTGAGTGATAATCCTTGATTCTAGCCTCGAAATGCCCAGAAAAAAAAAAAAAAGGAAAAATGTCTGGAGTTTGTCTTTCGTGTGAAAGATTACATCTCCGATTTCTGATATGGAGTAGTGATTGACCCATGCTGTGACAGGAAGAGCCATCAGACTGGTCCCTGAAGAACATGCCTCAGCTCCGATGGTGCAACGTGTTAGTTCCATTATTCCAGCTGATTTTACTTAGCCACTAGGAATATTCAGGATGTTGCAAGAAACACCTAGTTCCAGGAGAGAGGAGTTGGTACCAGTGCTGCCTACAGTTAGAGGCACACTGCACGTATGTTAAATCGGTCCAGGCCCTGCGGTGTGACAAGGTGCTTCCTACGTCTGGTGCCGCTCAATTTTAATTTAGTATAAAGGTATGCATATGCAAACATGCATAAGACAGACGTTCCCTCGGATGAGTAAAATAGGATTACAAAGGAAATCCCAAGTGTATTAGGGAGACGGAAATGCAGAATGTGGGACTGAGCACGGCTGAATTGTCTGGCTGTAACTTCCAGTGTTTCTGACAGAGAAAGCCTAGAATCTAGAGGAAACAGCCCATCTCATCCCAGGTGCAGAGAGACAGCTTGGGTCCCGGGAAGAGGAAAGTTTTAATCGTCAACCCTTGGAGAGAAATTTAATGATGGTGGCTCTTCTCCAGTTGTTTTCCTACAAGACCTTCAGACTTCCTCCCAATTACTTCTTAACGTTAGCATACACTGTGGAAGCAATTTGTAACACACATACATTCATCTCTCTCTCTCTTTCTCTCTCTCTCTATCTCTCTCTCTCTCACACACACACACACACATACACACACACACACACACACACACACACAAACACACTGGGGTTACTAATGAAAACCTAAGGTTATTAGAAAACCAGAAATGCAGAGCCTGGGAATGAGCCCAGCTGGAATGCTGCTGGCTGTAACTTCTAATCTTTCTGACAGAGTGTGCCTATTATGTGGTGTGCACACATATTCCACACATAGATATACACGCCCCATTCCATTGTGGTGCATTATCATTATGATAGCCAACATTTATCTAGAGCTTCCTGTGTGCCAGGCGTGCTTTGAAACCCTTTCCATATCTTCAGTCATTTAATCCACAGAGTGACCCTGTGACTAGTATTTCTTTCCTAGTTCTGTAGATTGAGAGGTGGGTAAGGCACAGAGAGTCACAGAGTCAGCGAGGCAGGAGAATCTGTCCTTGAACCTGGAACTGGGCATCACGACCTAGCTAAGGCGCCGTTCCCTCTGGTTTCTCTCTTGTCTTCCCATCTTCGACTCAAGCGACAGTTTAAACAGAGGACATGTGAACTCTTACTTATTTTTCTGTCTGTTTATTTATTGTGGCCTCGTGGCTTGAACACGGGGCCTTGTATGAGCTGGTGAGCCACCGCTGGTCTCCACTGCAGGGTTTTCCTTTCTGGCTAAGTTGCATTTGCTTAGGCTCCTTAAGTTATATGTGGTGTGGAGAGTTGTTCTCCTCTGAGTGTTCTAACTCCCAGTCTGATTGACAGGAGACACCCTGTGTGGATTGAAGTCGTTTATTTAAGTGGATTTAAATGTTACTCTCTTTACCTTCCCACTCCCCTGCCTCATTACTATAAGTTCAAGTGCTCCTTGCTGTAGCTCTGAGCTGGCAGGGGGTGGGTGGGGAGCAGGTCTGACTTCAGGGTGTCACACTGCTGAGCATGTAGAGCCCACGTTCATCTTTGTACCCTGGGCAGACTCTCTTGGTGCTCCTCATCTCTCTGGAAAACTGCCCTCCCACGGTGTTACTAAGATGAATGGCTTCCAGAACCCTTACCATCCTTGTTATCCGAGGATCAAGATAACTGTAAAGATTGCCATGTGTCAGTGGCTGAGAATCATATGTCAGCCTATGCAGTGACATTGTGGATTGAGCAACCAAATACTGCATTTGATTGTTCCTTTATTATGAACCCTGGGAATCTGTTCATGTCATCATCTCTTCCATCCCCTTAACCATTAAGTTACAGAAAGTGATACCACTTCTGGCAAAGATGGTACTGGGCCCTGAGATAGGGTGACAGTTCAGTAACCTAGCTCTCCTCGGTCATACAGTATGATACTTATCTATGATTTGAAGTCCACTTAATGTTTACTTTTTGTCTGCATATGCTGATCTTATAAAAAGAGATCATTTCCATGTTGTATGAACCCCTTCTTTCAGGAAATTGAGATTGAAGCCTATATAAATTACTTAGAGGATGTCATCAATTTTTTAAGTTAAATATTGAACAGATTTTCCTTTGTTTTTATTTTAATTTATGAAAGGCTGCCTATCTGTAAGCTGTTTCCATAAACTAGAAGTAAAGTTGATAAGTAAAATCAGAAAGTTAACCCATGTGCATTGCCTTGAGAAGATGCAAACCCCTCTATAGCTACCCACGTGCTGCAGGGCCTACCTCCCTGCTAGGATTAGCTAACTGGTCGACCCTTGCCAGGTTCTTTGCCTGCTTTCAAACAAAGGGAGGAACCCTGTGGAGCAAGGACGTGATGTGCTCCAGAAAGAATACTTTTTCTTTCAGTGCATACATGGAGTGTCTTTACCTCTTAGAAAGATGGAGTAATGTAAAAATAGATGTGTAATAATTTAAAAGCATTTCATAGGTGCTTGACTAAGTGTTCAAACATGTTTCTCAAACTCAATGTTTTTTTTTTGTTTGTTTGTTTCTGGTTTGGTCTTTGTTTCTGTTTTTTGTTTTTTAGGGGGTGTTTTTTTTTTCCTCTGCTGTCAGCTCTGGCACAGAAAGCTTATTAGCTTGGACAAAGCAGAGAACACATCAAGAGGCTATTTAGGTTTTCTTTTTCTTTTTCCTATCATTATGTAACAAGCCCGCTACACAAAGTCACTTAACATAACATCATACAGAGAGAAAATTAATCATCAGCTAATGAGATAGGGATGTGGAAAGACGTTTGAAAGAAGCAATTTAGAGGCCCCAATTAGGTCATATTCTAGTGGGTCTCTCATGGGCATTGCTAGCTCATCTCAGGTCTGGGAGCGGGGTATGGGGGTAGAAAGTAGAGGAAGGAACGAGGGAGGGATAAGGCGTGGGAAAGGAGATACCGGAGCTACAAAGAGATCTTTACAGTGCTTTAGACTTGGGCTAATGAGAACCTAAATTAGGAAGGAGAATGAACACAACGATCCAGAAACCCCTTCAAAGGCAGGCGGCAAGTAGGCATAGCATATGCCTACCTGCTGCTGTCTGCTGAGCTTCCATCTAGGAACTGAGAGAAAGGGCTGCAACCTTACAGAAAACAGAAAACACGAAGTTCTGTGACCTTCCCAAGGGTGTTATTCGGGACAGAGGAGGACAGATGCCTGGCCCTGCGGAGAGTTTGCAGACTGCAGGAGAGGAGATGCAGAAACAGGAAGACAGTGGGAGCTGGGAAGTAATGTTACCCACATGAGATCCCAATGCCAGGACCTCAGAGAATTTTCATGTGCATCTCTGAGACTTGGTGACAGTCCTCCAAAGTAGAAGTCAACAGCAAAGGTTTTGGAGGAAATACATGTGTGGAAGGAGTTCTGGTGGCCTTGTCTCAGAAGTTATTTCTGCAGACTAGGAACCTGCCAGAAAAGCAGAAAAATAATGTCCCTTCCAAACAGGGCAGTGAGCGGGCCTTGTCTGTCTCTGTGTCTGAGCCTGGCCTGCAAGGCAAGTTTGCTGGTGAATGAGAAGGCATGAGGATGCTCTAGGAGAGTCATTTGGTCATTTTTATACAGAGTGGGGACCAGGGAGGGGAAGCTGAGAGAACAGCAGAGCCTTCTCAGAAGACAGAATGAGAAACTAGATGTAACCATTGCTGGAAAAGACCAGTGGTGGGAGAGAAAATTAGATCTGGTCCCAGGAGCCCAGAGTTCAGAGTAAGGAAAATGGATTTAACCACAGGTTACCAGGTCCCGAGCAGTGTGAGCGGATCCGTTCCTTGTGTGAAGCCCCTCAGGAAACGGCAAGGCCATTGTCCATGTGCTCAATGCATTGTCGCCAGCTGTGTCCACGGGCAGCTGGAAAGCCCGAAGAAGGGGAGAGACGGCTGCAGCACTGGGGTCCTCACTCCCTCGCCACACTCGCATGGCTTCAGAGCTTTAGAACAATTATTCTACATACCTAGAAATTAATTTCTTCATCGCGCAGTCTAGAAGACAGAATGGAGTAGTAGCCATGCGATTTCAGCTTCAGAATGTCATATTCTTTGGGCGCAGAATCTCGGCTCCATCATCAGCTCCTCTGTCCCTGGCCAGCACGGTTTGTGAGTCTGAGGCACACCTTGTCCTAAGTCTGGGCTTCTTAAGCATCTGTCTTTCCTAGCTCACTAGCCCACTTCATTTCTATCCCTGGGGGTGTGCCTCTTTTCTGTTTTCTGCCTGTTTTCTGCTTCTATTTCTTTCTATCACCTAAAAATGAAAAAAAAAAAAAATGACTGAGTCCCAACAGGTCGAGACACTGTGGTGAATTGGACTCACATGGTAGCAGCTCAGCTCTGTGCCCAGGATTGGCTCAGGTACTGAATTCTCATTACCCGGCCCCCAGTGCAAACACATTTCAAACAAGCATGGATGAGCCCTTGCCTCCTGCGCCTTCAGAACATGTTTGGCGTTTCAAATGCAGGCTCCTGGTGTGGGGTTATGGAAGGACCTTTCCGACATCTTTGGTCAGTTTTCTGTACTCGTTTTGGTCAGAAGTTTTAGAACAGTCTGCACCTCCTGTCTTGTCGATTTTTCAAACATGGACACAAATCTCCTCACCTAAGTCAACAGTACTTAAAATAGCTGTTGACGGCTGAGCTCCCATTCTGCCAACGCTGCATCCCTGGTCAAGGAGCCAGAGGGTTTTATTGATGGAATGAGGTCTTTGTTCATAAAGCGTACATAGCAGGGCTGGAGGGGCACACACTGGACATGCGTCTTGGGTTTAAGTGGGAAGCATACCTCTCCACCTTTGGATCCCCCCAGAAAGATTGCAGGCGTATTTTCAATTTCACTTCCCTAAAAAACCTGCTTGTAAGCCTTCACTAACCTTATGAAGTACCCTGTTCCCTTAACATGTAATCTGTGTAACCGAGCTGATCTCCACCACTCCAGAGCAATCCTCAGGGTTTTTTTTCCTCGTGAAAGGAAAATCTAAGGGGAGTTCTGCCCCCCAGGAAACTGGCCTGCGCATTTCTTTCTCGGGGAATATTTAGGAGCATCTTTGTGCCTATCATCCCAATGAGTGTATTTTGGAGATGTCTTTTCACATGCCCATCACTTAACCAGAAGACATCATAAGAAAGACATCAGAAGAAATAGGTTGAGACTGTAATCTCAGAACATATATAGATGGCTGAGACAGGAGGATTGTAAATTTCAGGCCAGCCTGAGTTACATTAAAATAAAAAAAAAAAAAAGCTCTAGGCAAACCTGAGCTAGATTGCAAGACTCTGTCTCCAAAGTAAGAAGTGGGGAAAGTGGACTGTTAACCCCTTTAGGGTCCCTTCCCTGACAGAGTCTCCTTGTACTGGTTTCCCGGGGTTACCATAACAAATCAGGTGGCTTAAAACAAGAGATATTTATTCTCTGTTCTCACATGCAGCAGGCACAGTGATGGAACAGTAACTGAGAGCTTACATCTTGATCCACAACAATGAGGCAGAGGGCTACCTGGGAGTGGTGTGGACTTTTGAAATCTCAGAGCCCACCCCAGTGACCCAGCTCCTCCAACAAGGCCATACCTCCTAATTCTTCTCAAGCAGTTTCACCAATCGGGGACCTAACATTCAAATACATGAGCCTACGGGGGCCGCTCTCATTCAGAGCACCACAGTATATGTGCCGACATTATAGACAGGCTGTGTGCCTGAGAAGTAGGGCCAGAGGGTGGGGCTCTGGGCTCTTTCTCCTGCCTGAGGTCACAGTGTCTACAGACTCTGAGCTTATGCTAGGTCCCAGGGCTTGGAGAGGGGCAGAAAAATGGAGTAGAGGGACCCTGAAATTACTTCTCCTTTATCAAATGAGTTACTGTCCCTGCCTCCTTTACCAAAGCCCAGGCTTTGCTCTTGGCATCTAAACCCTGTGTTGCGTCTCCAGCTCGAGGCTTGGCAGAGTTTAGCCAGATGCTTAGCAGTCCTTAACCTCTGGCTCGGAGTTCTTGTTGCCAAATGCATTCCCTGTGGGTTGAGTCAGAACCCTGGACCAGAGTAGCTTGTGTCCTATATTGTGTGGACAGGGTTCCTGCCCTGGTATGCTTGCCCTGCCTGGGCTCTGACTGTGGACTGCTGGCAGTCTGTGTACTCAGTCATTCACCGACATCCCAGGCCCTGGGGGAACCTGCAATGTTCCCATTTACCCTGATTGCTCTGTCCTCCCTCTTATTCTCTTGGAACACTGTGTTCTGCCTTCTGGGCCAGACCTGCTTTGGCACCGACAGCTTGTCTCTGTTTCCCTCCCTCATCCTCAGCCCTAGCCTGTCTTCCTCTGTTCACACCTGACCTACTTATATGCAACTTTGATCTGAGAGAGACCCAACTGCCTTTTTTTTTTCCCCCAGTGAGGAAAGATTCTCACCTCAATCAGGCCGCTCTTTACTAAGGCATCCACTGGAAACGGCAGAGCAAGATCAGGTCACTACTTGAGAAAAATCAGCAAAGAGAAGAGGAGGATGGGGGCAACTCACACAGCCTGGGATTCGGCTGGCAGATGTCTGGCATGCAAGGAGCTGCCACTCCAGCAAGAAGCACAAGGACACTCACCAGCTTGCATGGCACCGACCCTTGTGGTCTGCAAGACGCCTTGTGCTTTCTCAGTGTATCATGGTCACCTGTTCTGGGCACCTGGGGCAGGCTGGGGAAGGTACTTGGAATTCCTCACACTTTAGGAGACTCCCTGCTGGCAGCGGCTTTCCTGGATAACTCTTAGATTTGGTTCCTATCAAACTCTGTGATTTCCCACGTGAAGAATTTATACTGTTATCCTTGGTAGACTGTGTAGTAGTGAGTGCTCAAAAAATGAGAATGAATGAATGAGTGAACGAACGAATGCAATTAGTTCAGGTGTGATTCCAATAAAACCCTAAATGCAAACTCTCTGAACCACTCTCTGAAAAACGTTCCTCTTGTCCGGGTTGTGCCACCAGCTATGAAAGCTGCAGCACGTCTGAGGTCACAAGATAAGTTCAAGGCTAGACTGGGCAACTTAGTCTCCAAATAAAAAGGGAAGAGAATGCTGAAGACAGAGCTCAGCGCTAGAGTCCTTGTCTGGCCTGCACAGAACTAAAAATACACATGCTCATCTCAGAAGTAAAATCCCGACCGTAAGAACCCAAAAGTCAGACTTCTGTTGGAGTCGTTCATCCTTCCAACTGAAACAAGAAACACAGCGCAGTTTCTGCTTCTTGCCACCTGCGTCTTTGGAGCCAGGGACACAGTGTGAGTAGCTGTTGGTTCATCCGTAAGCGGTGCTTACAGAAAGGTGATGCTGTTACGTCCTCAAATGGACCCTTCCGTGCTGCAGTGTGAACTGGCTTCCTCTTTCCCTGGGGTAGCAACTGTAGTTCCTTCTCCACAGACTTGACGGGGTAGCTCTCACCCGCGAGGCAGGGAAATGTGCTCAGCATTTCTAGACCCTGTACCTGTGGCTGCTGAGGACTGTATTAGATTTCCAGAGCTGCTACTTCAGTTTAATGAACTAGTAAATAATTTGCTTTTGTGCTGTTTGAGAAATAATTTTTTATGCAGAAATTGCTAAAAATAATGGTTTTTTAAAAAAAAAAAAAAGAAAGAAAAGACTTACTCTTTCCTCCTTGCCCACTTGTGTATTAAATCCCAGATCCTTTGAGGTCCCGCATAACTTGTGTTAATTCCCTCCTGGTCCCCTTCAAGCCCCTGCAGATTTCATTAAACCTCAGTATATTCCTACTGATGCCTCAGAAAAGGCAAAGTAACTCCCGTTCCCTGCTAAACATTCTGCTCAGGAATATACTGTCTTTTGTCTCCATTGCTGAGTATTTATCTATTTGGCCTCGAGACAGAAAGCAGACAGGCGTCTGTTCCGTTCAAACGAGAGGCAAACGCAGGCACCAGGCTCCCATTGCATTTGTGGGAAACATCTGTTTATTGTAATGCACGGAGCTCGAGTTTCAGGGCTTGCAATCCTGAGTGGCTCCAGCCTTAAATCATCCCGTGTTGGCAAACCTTAGCGAAGGCCAGGCCAGGAGAGAAACAGATGTATGGGAGGAGATTAAACAAAGAGCACAAGCAGGCCAGCGTTCCCCCCACTGGTACCCGTGGCTAATGTGCGCACCTATGGAAGCTGTGTTTCAGGACTGCGACATGGAAAACCTTTGTGCCCTGGTTTATGATTGTCAGCTAACTGCATCAGCAGAAGTGTGTGTGTGTGTGTGTGTGTGTGTGTGTGTGTGTGTGTGTGTTAGTTTTATGGGCACATTTTTAGATGCGGTATCCTGTATTAGATGACCGAAGGCCCAAACCGTATCTTGTGCTGGCTGCCAAACTTGGTAATGTGTAAGAGTTTCCAAGCTGGCTCTGAAGGCTTGAAGGGGTCATGGAGGGCAGCTGAGCCTGGGCACGATGAGAAGCCAGAAGAGGCTGTTGGTGAGTGTGCAGCATCTGTTGAAAGAGGAGCAAGGCAGTAAGCAGCGTCCCCCATGGTCTCTGCATTAGTTCCTGCCTTCAGATTTCTCCTTCGAGTTCATGCTGTGTCTTCTCTCAGTTATGCACTATACACTGTAAGATGAAATAACCCCTTTTTTCCCCAAGTTGCTTTTGGTCATGGTGTTTAACACAGTCA
Organism: Microtus ochrogaster; assembly: GCF_000317375.1. Classification (NCBI taxonomy): domain Eukaryota; kingdom Metazoa; phylum Chordata; class Mammalia; order Rodentia; family Cricetidae; genus Microtus; species Microtus ochrogaster. The sequence continues at coordinate 22,985,689 of NC_022019.1, forward strand.
TAGATAAGTAACTAATATAGCAATGAATAAAGTTGGATCATCTTAAATGAGAACATTGAAACCATCATATCTATACATTTTTCAATATGGAGCCAGACCTGGGCCCTTGTTCCAGCTCTGCCATTTGTCTGCTTTATGATGTAGGACATTTTGTGTAAATGCTTTAAATGTCCATTTCTTTGTCCGTGAGCTGTCAAGACACAGTGACATCTTAGATGAAGTCATGAGCCACCAGTTTGAGTCTCATCCCTGTCCTTTTCTAAACTTCTGCGTCTTCTCGCCGTCACTGTTCTGAGCTGCACTGTCACAGGATTGTGGGGTCCTGGAAGGGAACACACACGCCACACATCCAAAATAAAACCACCTGACTACAGCCAAGCTAGTACACGGGGTTACAGATCAGGACTACACTGCCTCGGCTGTTCCACCCAGGGAGAGGCAGACCTGTCTGCAGTAGCTAGTGGAAAAGACTGGCCTTCCACCTCTTCAGGCTTCTGTATAAACTCCATCATTGCTTTTGCTGCTGCATTTGTCTAACTGCCCAGCACAGCTAAGCAAAGAATAAAGTCATACACAAGGCCAAGATTCCTATGCTCATGAGAAACCCAACAGGAGAGGGGGTCCTGAAGGTCAAAGGGCAAATACCTAAGAGGAGACGGGAAGGCAGGAGATGAAGAGGTAGTTTAATTTCATCCTTGCAGCATGATAGAGAGTTGTCATGTCCTCTCTTGGTGGGATTGTCTGCTTAGTAACTTTATCTTACTAGAGAGAGTGTTGTTTTCTACAAAGATAAAAATCCCCAAGGGAGAGATTTCCATTGTATCCAGTTTCTCATTATTCCTGTGGTTAGAAAGGGCTTGCTTTATCTGTTTTTAATGACAGAAGTCAGATCTGTTTGTCACACGCAGAATAATGCCTTAAAGTGTTAAGTATATGTACATATGGGGAAGTGGTTTCATTTAGCTGCCCACAAACCACCTCATATAGTGGTCATGTTCATGAATATCTACCCCCATTTGCAAAAACATTTATCATTAGAAACCATAGTCACTAACATGCACAGCAGATCTCCAGGCCCAGCCTCCTTCCAACTGTAATTGTACATCTTTTGGCCAACCTCCTACCCCGCTCCATCCATGAGAAGAGCAGTTGCCATTTTATTCGTCCTTCTGTTAATTCAATTTATTTATTTATTTATTTTAGATTTGGTGGTAAGGCACTGGGTTGCATTTGTAAGCCTGGCTTAATACACTTAGCAGCCATTCATAATGTCACGGGTCCTTTCTTTTTATTGCTGGCCAGTACTCCTGTGTTCCCCACAGCTATTTAACACATCCACCTGCTCCAGCATCCGGGTTGATTCCCCACCCTGGCTGTTGTGACCCGTGCTGCAGTGCACATGGGAGCGTAGATGTCTCTTAATGCATCCCTTGTGATACATGCATACCAGTGGGATCACCGAGCCCATGAGAGTCCTGTTTGTATTGATTTCCACAATAACTCTCTTTTCTCTCCGTCCTTGCCAACGCTTACGATCTTTTTAAAATCCTTGCATATCACCTTTGACATCATCTGCTTCATTGTCACGCTCAGAAATCAATTCAGCATTTTACATGGAAAAATCTATCCTCCTCGGCTTTGTTGCATTTTGTAGTTGTTTTTTGATACAAGGCATAAAAATTTCAGAAGGGTGGGCCAAATGTTTATTGATAGAATAAAAGGCAGTAAGTGTGATTATATAATAGACTTCAGAAATATATATAGCTAATTTTACACCTGCATGCCTCTAACCCAGTCAGAGCAATTATAATCACTCTTTCGTGGCAGGCCCCTTCCCTGGGAGAAACGGGTTGGGTGGGACCCGAGTGATTGTTATAAATCACGTGCATATAAATGGAACTTCCCCAAATGTAGGTCACTCGGGCAGGAAGGCACTTTTGCTAAAAACTGAGCTGACAATTAGATTCGCAGGGCACTCTGACGCTGAGTGTTCCTTCCACGATCTAAATCATAAGACAGTGTAAACAATACCCTAACATTAAGAAACGGGAAGTTGCATTCCCAGTAATAGCAGAGCTTCATGGCACACGGTTTCACACCTCAATATGCTGTGTTCTGTTGCCGCACTACTATCTTAAGTAATATAATTTCCTTTATGTGTCGTTGTCGGTTCTTTATTCTCCTCTTTCTCTCCCTCTACCCTTCGAGAATAGCTTTCTATAAGGCTCCATCAGAAGCCAAGAAAAAAAAAAATCCTTGGAAAGGAGAAAATGTAGAATTGACTAGCCTGTGCAGGACAGTAACACAAACAGAAACCACGGGGTGAAAAAAAATCGCTAGCCAAAGTCTTGTCTTGTGTGCTTTGCAGACTCAATCTGTGTGCCAGGCTTTGATCCAGGCCTCAACATGATGACTGGAATCACCCCCATTAACCCGATGATACCAGGCCTGGGACTGGTGCCACCCCCACCCCCGACAGAAGTGACCGTGGTCAAAGAGATAATCCACTGCAAAAGCTGTACTCTTTTCCCCCAAAATCCAAGTAAGTAGACGCGAGAAGTACCTGCTTTTTCCTTTGAAATAGTATTGTGTTCATTTTTAGGTGTGAGGTGTTCCACCCAAGGCCTTCCCCTCCACACGGGAGAAGGTCCGCAAGGGTGGGCATGCCCATGCATCTGTCCAGCAGCTGAATAAACACCGTGAAGCCAGTACGTAGGCTCCAAGAGTCTATGGGTAACTTTAAGAATCTTTCCGTGTGCAGTGAACTAGGGTTTTCTGGAAAGCATCATGTGAAATTTATCACCCTCTCTAGCCCTTCACGAATGGGAGAAAAGGTCTGAAGTTGTTTAGTTGGGTAGAAATTTGAACTAATCTGGAAGTTGGCAGTTTGGGGGAAAAGGAATCGGGGGGGGGGAATATGCAGCTTGGAATTTCTGGGCCAAACGATGCTCACTGAAACCACCTATATAGTTGATTAATTTAGCCTCTGATACTAAGTTTATAGGCTTAAGTATCTAGAATTTTTAATTCATATTAATCAGCGTTGCCTATTTAAAGTGGACATTTCAGGAGATTGCCTTAGTAATCTCCATATAAACTAGGCAGAATGTCGTGACAGCACGCACTTTATCTTTCCATACGGCCTCCTCAAACTCTAATAGTGTGCTCATTTAAATGTGAATAATAGCGGAGGTTTTATTCAGACTCAGCAGTTTGAAGCCAGGTAAGTATTGTGGCAGGCTCTCCTGGGCTCTGTTTCCCTCTGTCTGCAACGCCTCCCCTCTAGCTGGCAAGAAGACAAAGCGGGAACAAGCCAGGTTTTTCATCATGTTGTCATTTCGTCGTGTTTTTGTACTTTGTGCCGCTCTCTCCCCGCCCCCTTTATTTTCCCTGGGTATCTGTTGTGAAAGAGAAATGACATTATGCTAACATGTGTTATCTTTTTCTCGGACATGCATAGCCACTCTGTGTAGAAATGAAGATGAGAAATAAAGGTTGGAAGGGGGAGGGGAGAGGATCAGGAAACGTGACTGCCAGGGAGTGAGATGGGGTGCAGGCGCGGGTTGGGGGATATAAGTTGGTATAAAAATTGACTGTTCCACAATCTGGAAAAAAAACTCTGTAAGCCTAATTTTTGCCCGGTACACATGATAAAGAGCCAATCAATAAAAAACAAAACCCTTGTGTTTCATTGTGATGCTAGATCTTCCTCCTCCTTCCACAAGAGAGCGACCCCCAGGGTGTAAGACTGTGTTCGTCGGCGGCCTGCCAGAAAACGCCACGGAGGAAATTATCCGGGAAGTCTTTGAGCAGTGCGGAGACATCACAGCCATCCGGAAGAGCAAGAAGAACTTCTGTCACATTCGCTTTGCCGAGGAATTCATGGTTGATAAAGCCATTTACCTTTCTGGTACTTCACTTTACAAAAGGGGTTTGCTAGGCCTTTTGTCCGGTTTTGTGATATCAACATGAGCTCATTCCCTTCTTCCTCAATGCACTGTGAGTCCCAGTAGTTTGGGGGCCGGAGAAGGAGGTTATTCACCTCTTAGCTTGGCTGCCACGTGCTCGTTGTTAAGCCCCGTGCCTCTCCACAGGCAGGATTTCCCACCATCCAGTCTTGAGGAATTCCGTGGAGTTTCTAATTAATGTTCTCAAGTACATATTAGATGAAAAGCAATATTTTGAGTGCTGAGTACCATGATTATTGTTGGATGTAATCCTCTGGGGGAGTAAAGTACTCTCAGAATCATTTCAGTTTTTGAAAAGTGCGTTTACAGCCTTCACCCAGGGATAGTGAAGCAAGATCACCCTCCTTACAGGGACTTCGTTCCTGGGCCTGTGCTAGGCCTGCTGTCATCCTGCACTTGGTAGTTTGGCAGCTGCTCGACCATCCTTATCCTTTGGACCAGGTTTTAAGAGACGCTTAGGATGGAAAAGGGAAGCCTAGTGCTGCCTTCCACTCTGGGTATTTATTTGGACAAGTAGGCGCGCAAAACTTCAGGCAAATCAAAAGATACTGGGGCTAATATTGTCATGTGACTTTGGAAGTATTTTTTTTTTCTTAGATTCCAATCCCTGCCCTTTGCTCACACTGCAGCGACATTTGTGCGGTGTGCCACTCTGCAAACCCCCTCCCTAATCCTAAACAGAGGGCAGTCAAGGCAAGCAGGCCACCACCGCCACCTGTCTTCTAAGGTCTGCAGCCAGCCTCAGACACCTTCTGTGTGAACTCCAGGAGCTTCGAGATTATCTTAACACCTCAGAGGCTAGCTCAACACCTCAGAGGTTAGCTCAGCACCTCAGAGGCTAGCTCAGTACCTTAGAGGCTAGCTCAGTACCTCAGAGGCTAGCTTAACACCTCGAGGCTATCTCAGTACTTCAGAGGCTAACTCAATACCTCAGAGGCTATCTTAACACCTCAGAGGCTAGCTTAACACCTCAGAAGCTAGCTCAGCACCTCAGAGGCTTTCTTGCCCTAGACAGGGATCCAAAGGGTGTTAAAACCCTTACTGTAATTAAGCCGCTAATGTGAAAAGTCAAGTCTGAACATTCCACAGCGGGAATGAAAGGCAGACCCAGAATAAAGGTATTTCACAGTGCACACCCAACTGTTAGGCCCTTGGGGACCCAGAGAGGGTAGGGTGCTGGCTTTCCATCTCCCTCCACTGCCAGCTGACTAGCCAGAACTCTTAGGGAGCATCGATCACATGGATATGAAGTGCGTTGTGGGAACCACTGGGTGTGAGATTGTTTTTAACCAAACAGCTCTGGCCAAAATAAGGAAGGACAGACGCTTCGTTTCCATTTGTGCCTGCCTGGAAACCTGAGGTCTAGTCACTACAGTCCATCCAACTGTTATTCGTCTGTAGACTCTAACTTCATCTCACGTGATTGGAGAAGGCAGTCGGTGTATGATTCTTCACAGCACTGACACAGTTCAACTTTTAGACCAAAGAGAAAACTCAGAAGATGCTAGCAAAGATGAACAGTGCCAAACACAGACATAGAGGGAGGTGTAGTCTTCAACTTGGTTGCTCCCAGGGTAGCTCTTATAGCAGGAGGAAACAGAGGCCCCTCTTGGAGCCTGGCCTTCCTGGGTGCAGAGGACTCTAATGCCCTGCTAGGGTGGTCTCTGAGGCTGTGGAGCAGAGCTGAGGAGGTCTCAAGTCCCGGCTATTTGGGGGATGGGAAACAGGAAGGAGAGAAGGTTGCCCCCCCCTTCTGTGTAATCTCTTGCAAGCCCAAACCCAGCTGGAAGGCCTAATTTTAGGACGACTTTCACATTTGAGGGCCAGACTAAGTTTAGCCTCAGGCTCATCAGAGTGCCTTTTAAGGCTGTCATGATGAGCTTCTGATGAAAGAGAGGACCAGAAATGCTTTCGAAAGTGATTCTGTGGGTAGGAGCCGGGAAAGTTGTTTGGCCAGCTCCAACAGTTGGCCAGTACCTGCCCTGCTGACGTAACTTCTGGCAGCCCACCACCAGGACATATTTTGCTTCCGCATTAATTCTGCTCGCACGTGAATGGCCACTCTCATGGCTGATGGGTATTGTCATGTGTCCAGGTTTTTAGAGGACGCGCTGGCAACCTAGAAGAGAGTTCAGTCAGATGAGATATCTAGCAGATCTGTAACTTCTCAAAAGTGTAACGCGCCCTGCTGAAAATCCAGCTTCCATGGGGATTTGTAACTCTGCTTTGACCCCAAATGCTGTCGGTCCCATGAAAACGTGCCGTGACTCGGGGTACCCCGCCCAGCACAGCCTAGCATTTGCCAGTTGCAGCTCATTTGCAAAGGCCCTGCGTGGCCAAGGTGCTTGGTTCTGTTTTCTCCTCTAGCAGGCCCTAGCAGATATGCTCCCAAGACTTAAATCTATGCTGTGAAAATCTGAGTACTCTAAACTGAAGAGCCACTTCGCAGTCAACTCCTGTTCATTTGAAGTTAGGCCAGTGGCGGCATTCCGTCCTGGGTTGACGGCTCATACACTGCCCAGTCTTTGTAAGCTGGGAAGCTCGCAGTAATCTCCCACCCCCTGAGATTCCCAGGCTACTTTCTTTTTCATTTTCTTCTTTTTTTTTTTTTTAATCTGGCCTGGCTTTGGGCCCTTGCACAAGCCTCTCGTGGCCTTCAGAGATTGCATGGACAATTTGTGGATACTGCAGGCTGGATGAGGTGCTCTGGGGTCTCTTGATTGAAGGTAAAATATTCTCCTGTATGCCCCCAGAGGATAAGTAGAAATAAAACAGCATTGCAAAATTGCCTGGGTAATTGTGGCTTCTGTGACGGCCGAAAGAAAACTAGACGGGCCGTGTTTGCTAGGGGAATGAAGCAATAGGCTGCGAGTGAAGTTCTGGAATTTGCTTTGCAGGCCCTTTAAATATCAGAGATGCTCTTTATTTACTCATACTCTGCCTCTTCTCAAAAAAAATTTAAGAGTGCTTATGCAATAGAGTTATAGTACATTGAAGGAAAAGAAAGCAAGACCATTAAAAGGTCGAGAGAAAAACTTACTACAGTCTAAATTTGTTTCTGAACTCCCTAGAAGCCAAAGGGAGGAAGGAGTGGGCAGGATTTAGTGCCTAGGTTCTCAGTTGGTGATGCTGGACCAGAGGATGGTGAGCATCCCTCTGAGAAACTTCTGGGGGGTTATCTTTATCTCTACATCTGTGTTTCATGGTTAACCGGTTGGGAAGACAACTGCTTTCCAACTCCTAGAGAGAAAGGTATCCTCTCCTGTCCAGAGGGCAGCGGAACAAGTGCTTGGTTTGCCTAACCTGTGGGAAGCCTGGACCAGAACGTGTGTCCCGTGAGCTGAGGTAACATGACTTTCCAATGCTTTTAGGTTACCGAATGCGATTAGGGTCTAGCACGGATAAAAAGGATTCCGGCCGCCTTCACGTTGACTTTGCCCAGGCCAGGGATGACTTTTATGAGTGGGAATGCAAGCAGAGGATGCGCGCCCGGGAGGAGCGGCATCGGCGCAAGTTGGAGGAGGACAGGCTCCGGCCGCCCTCGCCACCCGCCATCATGCACTACTCTGAGCACGAAGCTGCCCTGCTGGCTGAAAAGCTGAAAGGTAAGGAGGGACTCCAACTGGGGTCCTCCCCTCCGCCTTAGCCACTAATTAATGCAGGAGAAAGGAGGTCTTCTCCAGAAGCCGGATCCCAGCGTGTCCTGTTCCCTGCAAGCTGCTTATGAGTAGGAGCAAGCTGGAGTCTGCAGGGCCCTGGGCTCCACCATCCTGCTAGGAACAGAGCTCTTCCTCTATGAAACTCTCTGTATGAAGGTGGGAAGGGTGGGAAGCCCCAATCCCAGCAGCCACCTGAGGTCCCCAGCCTGCGCCTAGTGAGCCAGGCAGAGGCCTCACCTATGAGTCAGCATTTTCTAGCGCTCTCAGAGTTCTGCGGCCCGTGCAGGTTCACAAGACACCGAAAGCTTTCAAGACATCTTACATACGATGCCAGCAAGGGTTTGTGGGTGAGAAAAGAAAAAAGTAGACAGGTCCCCCGTCTTCAGAGGCACAGTTGAAGGAACCGTTCTCACACCTATAGATCAGTGAGGAGAGAAGAGGAGTAACTATTTAACTTTTGCTGCGGCCTCCCCTGGGTGTGAGGGTGAGGTAAGTAAGGAACCAAAGAAATAAGCAGCAGACCTGCTGAGCTTCAGTGATGACAGGTGGGCCAAGTTTAGAAATTAGTGAGACGGGGACGGGGTGTGCACTTGTATGTGTCTGTGTGTGTGCCAAAGCGAGTGAGCTGGATGGCATCTAAGCTTTTTATAGGCCAGTGGCGGGTGGTGATGAGAGCTCCTGAAGTTGCCACGTACTATCAGGGCCATAGCGAGTCAAAGTTGTGTCTCCAAGTAAATCAGTGACTGCACACAAGGCAGATGGCCGTAGTGTCAACCAAGGCATGGGCAACACACTTGGGGAACGGCGGCAAGTGTGTCCAGAGAGGGTAAATGTACCAGGAATATCTTCACAGAGCAGGCAGAATTTGAAGTTGGTGGGATGAACAAGATCTCTCCCAAGTCAGAAATGCTTATAAAAGCAGTGGTTAACCAGAGGCCAGAGCGCATGGAACAAAGATGCACAGGAAATCCAGAGGATTTGGCTTGGTCACTTTGTCCCCAAAGCAAGGTGACAATGGAGAGTGCCTCAACCAGACAATGAACCCCCAAGGCTGTTGCTGGCATTGGTTGTTCTGTAAAGGGTAGAGAGAGGCTTTCACAGCTGTCTGAGGAGGGGAGAGCTGTGATTGGTTCTCAGGGTTTTGGAGCCTGCCTTGTGTGTTTTCAGGAGGATGGGATGGTCTTGCTGAAGAAAATGAACCAAAAGCTGCCCATAGCCAATTGTAGGAAGATTGGAAATGGCATTCTGTGCTTTGTCTGAAAAGCAGGACATGTGCTTCCAGCCACCATCCCTGTCAGATCTGAGGACTCCTAATCAGCTGCAGTTGCCCCTGAATTACCCCTCTCCAGTCACTGGATGTTGCCTGCTGGCTTTCTAGTTACCGCCCAGGGGCTCCAAGAAGGCCCATAGTATAGGCATTAATACCCAGACAGAGGCTGTCCCCTCAATGAGAAGCATACACAATGCAAATTCAGCCTGAAAAGCATTAGGAGAGTACAGAATGAGAAAGAACGTGTTGTACAACTAGGCATGCTCATTGGAATAATTACTTTTTCTGTTAGCCTCAAGTGATTTTTGTGGCACCACCCTGTGGTCTCCATGACCTGATGGTTTTCAGGTCCCGCTGGCTCAGTCAGCAGAGTGTGAGACTCTCAAGAGGGGTTCACGCGTGGCCACGCCTTACTTCTGTACTACATGGAGGAAGTTCGTGACGGTTTGGCAGCTATACTGTGTTATTTTTATGAAGCGAACATCCAAAGTGCCAATTGCATGTATAAGGTACATGGTATTTGCCTCTGCTCTTGGAGGATAGCAGATTGGGATGTCAATTTGCTGGAGTAATTTGTGAGCCTTGCCATTTCAAAAATGTATATTTATATAGATGAGTATAATTTACAGAATTCAGAAGCTGTGCCTTTGCCAAGTCCCGTGTGATCCCTGGGGGAAGAGAGCAGATTGGAAATTTTAATAGATGGCTCTTCGAGCAGAATGAACTAGCTGCAGGTACGTCTTAGGCCAGAGTCAGGTAATACCAAGCTTGACAATTTCAACCCAAGCACAGAGTCTAGAATATAAACAGCATTTAATTGCTTAGGAAATTGGCTGCCTCCAAGAGGAAATCCACTCTCTGCTCCTCAGAACCCTGTAAAGCCAGGCAGGGGGAGCCAAGGAAGCTGTCTCCCTGAAGGTGATCTCACTGACGTGAGGATATAAAATGCTGTCAAGATGGAAGGTGTAAAACCTGTCTCGGACAGGAAGCGTAAATGCAATCTAAGATACCTAATTGGACTTTAATATGTTTCAGTCAAGTCTTCATTATGACCTGCAAGGCTTTCCGCATAGGTGCACAGAGTAGGTGTGTTGGGCAAATGAAATCCTTTCTCTCTTCTCCAAGTATTTGAATATGTGGGCATCTTGCATCTTTGGCCATTAGGGCTACTAGGCCTGGCTGCAAATGAGAGAAGTGGTTTATAGTCAGCCTGCTGCCAATCAAGGAAGAAGTATTTGCTAAGTGTTTTACAAATAAATACCTGTCACTGGGTACTGGTATTAGGTGCCGGGGGAAGAGAAAAACACCATGCCAGCTCCTGCCTCATGGAATTTAGGTTTCTTGGGCAATAGAGGAAACGGCTATCCATCTTGCTCTTGTTCTGTGCAATAGTGGGTTGTGACAGTATACATACTGTTAGCAGTGATGTGCACCATCATGCGTAGCAACCACAAGACGCTTTCTCTGCAGAGACAGGCAAACCAGTGAAACCACTAGCGTGAGAGAAGGGGGCATCTTTGGGAACCATAACCGGATGGTAACCCACAGGCTGCTTAGCTCCCCGAAGCCAGAGCAAACACTGAGTTGTCACTCGTGGTACTTGAGACACATGGTCACCAGGCATCGGTTTTATTAATACAAATTCTAAACCAGAAAAGCAGTGGGCACCCTGCTGATTAAATGGACGTTGTTGGGAGACAACGCAGCTTAATGAAGATTGACTGGGAAGTAGCCAAGCAGGGACCGGAAGTTTATGGCCCGGCTTTGGGAAAGTGAGAAGGGGCTCGATAAAACCATAATTACACTTTATTGGAAACAGTGGCACCAGGCAGGTGCGGTAATGAATTCCAGGGTTTCTATCACAGACCAGGCAGCCCTGAAGGGACCTAGGGTCTGGGCCGCACAAGGAAGAGATTGATTCAACCACGAGGAAGCCTTATATCTTCATCCGCTGGAGGGTTCTCTGGGCAAGAACATTTTCAGAGTTTTCCAGTCCTTTCTCCCATCCATCTCTCTCTTTCTCTCTGTGTGTATCGAGGAAACTTTGGATGCAGTTCTCCAACCAATGCCCTTGGGGTCCCCTCATGTGTCACTGAGAACTGAGTTTCCCTGCGGTTGTGCTCATAATTTTCAGAGGACTGGGCTCACACGGACGTAGAGTATGGCTAGCGTCAGTAGGCCGGAGCGGAAGTGGTGCTGGCATCCTGTAGATGGTTGTCAATATTTATGGCTCTATGAAAATAAAAATCGATAATGCTGTGAGCCAAGTGGACATTCCATTAGCTAACACCAGGAAAATACGGTGTGCAGGGAGCCTCCCAGAGAAGCACCTTCTGGGCGTGATCGACCTCCATAGAGGCACGAGGGGCCGTTTCATTTAGAAACATTTTGCTTGGCCCCGCAGTGGAAATAATCAGTAGACTTTCATTTTGCCCTTTTAATTTACCCATTTTTATAAATACTGAATAATTGAGGAGACTGCGTGTTGGGGCAGAGGGGGGCATTAACCACTTGCGTAGCCTTTATGAGCTATTCTGGCTAACCGATGCTCAGGCAGTTAAGCAGTTAGAAAGCACATACTTCTCTGGGCCAAATTCTCCTTTGAACTAGTTTTCACATCTTACCATGTCTGCATCAATGAATGAGTTAAACAAAACCATTGAAACATGCCCAGTTTGTATGTGCACCATGATCGTGATTTCTCTGCCACAGATTCTGTAACAGCCCCAAAGGTGCAGCTTCTTGGAGCAATGGCTGACACCATCCTAGCAGCCTGCAGAAGGTGGTAACACTGGGCAAATCTTAATCAGCCTGATAGGTGGCTGATGATGGGGGACAGGCACCACGAGCGTTGGGGAGTTTCCTTCTCCTTTGTGTGCTAAGGGAGATCCAGCACCAGGCAGGCTGTGAGCATGGGGTAAGAAACTGAGGCAGGCTGTTGTGTGTTGATTGATGGCTGGACCTATAAAAGGATCATAGGAGAGGTTCCGTGATTGAACAGAAAGGTGGAAAACATTAAAATGATATTCTACAACACTTGATTTTTTGGTTGCTGTTTTTGTTTGTTTGTTTGTTTTCTCAAAGAAATAGACACATACTGATTTCTGGCTATGTCAGCAGCTGGAAATTCTTCACGTAATTTGCTTTACAAACATTTCAGCTTCTACGGAACAAAAGCCCCTGGCATTGCTGTAGAGAAGAATTATTTGCCTCATTCATTTCCATGATTTATGTGTCCCCCCCCAGAGCTGTAAAATGGCCTAGTCAGACAAGCGAAAGTACACACCCCAGTGAAGGTGTGTGTGGAAGTGGGGTGTGGTGTGCTAGTCCACACCCAGTATCTCTCCGAGGGATCCACAGTGATCTATCCCTATGCCGGTTCCAGGTCTCGGATGACCTTTCTTTTTCCTGGCTGGCAGCGACAATTCTTCTTTTGTTGAAAGTGGGGATTTAGAGGCAGACACAAAACTCATAAAAATCACATCAGATCCTTTCAAAACTCACTTAAATTTTAGTTACTATTTTCCATTTCAAGTTTGTATTTTCTCTTAACTTAGATTAGCGTCTATCCATTTTACCTGGCTTTCCCCGAATCTTTACTTGCAGTATGCCTGAGACGTCTAACATAAGGGGTAAAATGCAGTCACTACTGCTGGGGGGGGGGGGAGTTCCTGAGAAAAGCTGAGTTTGCATTTTTAACAAGCTCTCAAAGATACTTTGACTTGCGGACTTTGAAGAGCAGATTTTACCCTGCTGGCAATTTTAATGCCTGCTGTGTAGCAGGTGTTTATCAAACATAAAGAAGATGCCGCACAAGGTCTAAAATAACCCCAAGAAAAAGGTGGCACGGATTCAGTTGGTGACACTGAACGACAAAGAGGAGCAGCACGATTACTTAGCCCTCCAAAGCCAACACACTGCTACCGCCGCCCTCAAATTGAACACGCTTTCAAAAATGTTTTTTAATCAACTGAAATCCAGCTAGACATTTGGCTGCCACCAGTACCTTCTGCTTGTCCTAGAATGTCCAACCTCACTCCCAACTTTCATCCCCAGTGTTGACCTCAGAGGCCTGTTTCTCTGTCGTGAGAACATTTACCTTTCTAGTGAACAATGACATACATGAAAATCTCCCTTAACACAAAATTACATGTCTTATTATCAACTGTTAAACTGTGTGCCTTTTACTCCATGGCTTTGGGTCTTGTCTAGTATTATCTTTGAGATAATATGTATCTTTGAGAAATCGATGAAGTGTGAACTGGAAACAGAAAGCAGAAAGTGACCAGAGGGTTGCAGTGGGTTTGGGAAGTTTTGTTAGGACAGCAGCTCCTCAAGCTGGAGGTGAAGGGTATACGATCATCACTGCAAGGTGACTATGTTAGTTTCGTTCATAGGGAATGGCAGAACAACAGCAGAGGCCCTCAGTTCATGCCCAGGTGCCAGGGAAATCTCCCTTACAAAGGTGATGAGCTGAATCTTAAAAAAAAAAAAAAAAAAAAAAGAGTAACAGCCGGGCAGGGGATGGAGAATACAAGAGGCACCAGGACAAAAGCACAGAGGCCGTGTCCACAGTGCCTATCAGAATGGGCTTGGCAAGGAAGTGTATTCTAGAAACTCTAGCTGATTAGGGAGGCCGACAATTGCATTTCCAGTAGCGCAGGCAGAGGGGTGTGATGTGGTGAGCTCCTTCTTGGAACACACTGAGTAATCTGGGATGGGCAAATGGTCCACACCCCTCCTCCATACAGCCGCTCGTTCCCAGCGTGGTGCTGCGGAAAGGCACGCGTGACCCATTCTAACTTCTAAACGTCACTCTGCTCAGAGTTACGCCTCAGCGTGGGCACGGAGAGCACTCGGAAGTTTCCGAAGTGAGTCTTCGAAGAGATTTTTATGGGCAGCGTTAATTTCCTTCCACATGAATAGTTTTAATAACGCGGCCATCTAAATCCTGTTTAAATTAGTTTATATTGTTTTCTGCTTTCTCGGTGATCTTTCCGCTGAATGCGAAATTGAATTTACAGTTGTGAATTGAAAACGACCGTCCTCAGTATGCTCCAGCAGCCACCCAGCAGGGGTGGCTGAGTCGGTGCTAATAAGTATAAATTAAAGTCACTTCTAATGTGGTAACAAATGTTGACTGGCATTTCTAAGCGTGCCCCCACTAACGTGTTTTAAATTTAATGTGAATGCTAGCTAGGACATCAATCATTGCTAACCTGCCAGCTTCAAAGGCAAACTTGGATGATGAACTTGGGAGTTTTCGGGAGCTTTATACTTCTCTTAAATTAGCGGACTTCAGACACCAATACTAGCTAACAGGTGAGAGAGCCTCTTACAGTTTCAGTGCTGGGTTTTCTGTTGCCTAGTCCTGGCAATGGTATTTTCCCTCTGAAAACTATGCATTTGCTGCTCCTTGAAATTTAAGATCAACTCGTGTGTCAGTCATAAGAGTGAGGGCCGTTGAGACCTGGTTTTCACACCGCGCAGGATTGTGATTTCTACCATGTATTTGTGTTTTCTGACAGAAGTTTCTACACTTAATGTAATAACCAGGAGTGAGATTTGGAGGAAAGGACCCATGTACCAAGAGAAGAAAACTGAGCCAGATGGGCAACCCTGCTCCTTCTTTTCTGCTTTTCTTTATGAGAGAAATATATATATATATATATCAGCAGTAAAGGATTCTCCCTTTTCTTGACCCTGTGTAGAGGCTTAAGTCACAGCAAGGGTAAAAATATAGCACATGGAGTCAGTGTTCTTTTCTGTGATTATTTTTTTACGGGGGAAAAAGGATTTCTTATAAGCATCGGCTTTATTCCTGCCGTCTGTCCCAAGGTCCATTCTCCTAACATCTATTGGCAGGGAGAGACGGGGAGAGTGTGGAGGGAGGCAGGATTTATTCTGGCTCTAAGAGTCGCAGTGGGCCTCTCAGAAACATAATGCTAAATTATGGGCCTCTCCATGGGCCGAGTGTAATGTTAAGTCGTGTGATGGATTTTATCTTACACAAGCCTCTTCGGCCCATGAAATGAGATAAGAAACCACTGCAGCTGGAGTTCACGGAGGGTTGAACTCGCCTGAAACCCCAGAGTTAACACAATTGCATGAGTCAGCATGGGTATTGCGATGGTGCTCTGTGCTCAAGAATCAAAGGTTACAAAGAATCTGTGGTCTCCATGTGAGTGTGCCTCTCTCTGCTGGTTACCTACCCCTCCACCCATTCAAGGGTGAGCACAGGTTTGATCCAATGGTGGGGCTGGGGGAGGGCTTTGATCCCTAAGCCCAGGAGGAAACACCGTACTGTGACTTGTCCTACATCAACAAGAGCAGCTCGAAGTCTAGAGAGGGAAGACCAGGCCCCTCTACCAGATCCTAAGCAAGGGGAGGCCTGCCCCGATGTGCCAAGCATGGCCCTGGGCAAGAACCTAAAGAAATGGCTAGGGAGGAGGTCTCAGAAAAAGAGGACTGGAGATGCTGGCTTAGGCAGCATCCTGTATGATTTACGAAGCAGTCCACAACTAGCATACTGATAACGGGGCAGTGATTGATTTTTCTTTTAATCATGCTAAACAAAAGTAAAATTGCCTTCCCTTCTGTCCACCTGGAGTATGGGCGTGTTTATGAACCTGAACAATACAGGAGGGTGCTCTGAAAGACAGGGCCCTGGGAGGCGAGGAAGTGGGTAAGTACCCGACAGTGAGGGTCCTCGTTCTGCTTCCGATCTCGAGAATGAAATGTTTGAGAATGCTGACCTTCCTCGGTAAACAAGGGTACTTCCCTATCACGTTGCTTAGAAGCAGAAACAAGGGAACGTTCTCCCCCGCCCACAGGGGACTTAGAAAGTCCATACAGAGCCTTTAGCAGTGGTCACATCGATTGATGTTGTAGTGGCTGGCATACAACTTCCAGTTGTAATTGACTTAATCACCCTCACACCTGCCTCCCTCCACCTCCCAGCTGTACAGCCGTTTCCAAACAAGCAAGCCTATTGGTTGTCTTTGAAATTAGCTTTATCATTGATTTACATACGCAACCTCCTTCCTGGCCTCCTCCTTTACCCTGAGGTTCAAACCAAGTCCAACCTGGCTTTCCAGTGCTACCGTCAACAAAAGCTGACCACCGCAGGGAACACACTCCCTTGTGTAGGAAACTAGAAAATATTCAATTTTTCATTGTAATGGAATCTATTATATTAAACTAGAAATGAGGTTACTTTGGAATTTCAGTAGAACAAGAAATGACGTTATTTCTCTTGCCTGCTTTGGGTACAGTAGCCGGTAGTACACGAAAGTTGTAAGTGAGTTTTCCTGTCATCCACACATTGACACTAACCTAGCTATCTGTATAAAGAGCAAAATAAATAAATAAATAATATCCTGTCATGTAGTATTTCTGATAAAGAAATAAGGTAAAGGACAAATAGGTTCCCAACAGTTTTTTGAGCCCATCTTAAGAGAGCATAATCTAGGTTTGATATGAGAACGGGGTGGCAAATTATAGCTAAGGGTGCCCAGGACAGCCACGCTCACAGAGAGGCAGCTGAATGAGCAGCGCTAGGTGACTCTGTGGAACCAGAGGAATAGGGGAAGAGATAAGCCATGGAGTGGCAGAGCTTTCCCAGGGAAAGCTGACTTGCCGAGGTGGGAGCAAGGGCTGCCCAGGGAGGCCTCACGTGCTTTGAGAAGAACACGTGATGAAATGGCCCTTTCTTGCCTTCGCCCTCCATTCCAGACGACAGCAAGTTCTCGGAGGCCATCACGGTGCTGCTGTCCTGGATAGAACGCGGGGAGGTGAACCGGCGCTCAGCAAACCAGTTCTACTCCATGGTGCAGTCGGCCAACAGCCACGTGCGCAGGCTCATGAACGAGAAAGCCACCCACGAACAGGAAATGGAGGAAGCCAAGGAGAATTTTAAAAATGCCTTAACCGGGATCCTCACTCAATGTAAGTAAAACGGTGGGGGGAGGGAGGAGCATCTCTTTTGTTATGGGTTGGCCCTTTCCTTTTGTGTTCTCATGTGGGGGTAAGTAGTTCAGAAGTTCCCCCCCCCCCCGTTTTATTCCATACTGAATGGTACACCTCATACCTGATTCACGTTCTGTGGCATGTGGAGAACACGGACCCTGCCCTGAGAGCTTGCTTCTCCAGGTGAGCAACATTTTGGTAGCTTTCCCTCAGAACACCACCCGTGCGCCCCCAGGACAGGGCAGTCAGGTGCACGTGGTTTTTGGATCCACCTCAGTTCATATCACACCTGCAGGGCAGCCTCTGTCCAGCTGCAGGCTGTCCACGCAGATCTGTATGTCCACTTGGGGCTGTTGTTAGAGAATAGGTCTTGAACGTGTCCTGGGGCTCTGTTTAGAGAGATGGTACCATCTGCAAACACCCCTTTCGGGGTCCTTAATCGGTGAGCTTTGGCTGTCTGCACGGGTGACTCAGGAGTAGACTTTCGTCCTGTCTTCATTCGGGAAGCAAATTGCCTTAAACACTTAATGCCAGTGATTTTTCGTGTCTAGATCCTGAATTGATGAGGGAGCATAAAGGGAGCTTTCTAATAGAACAATAGTCTCAGTAATTACCCCAGGACGCTATTCAAAAAAGGGGGCGTCCACTTTTCCTGTGGCACTCTGTGTCTGTAGTTAATGTCACGGCAGCAGCACAAAACAGCTTAGCAGCTGATGGTCTGTCGCTTGGTGAAAGCCGTTGTGTGTCACTCTAGCGAGGCTATGCGCCATTCCAGGTGCAGGGGTCCACACAAGACAGCAACGCATGCAATTTCCATATTCATTCTGAAGATAAGTGTCTTTTGCTGTGATCTAGTGTGCCAAAATGGCATCACCCCTTTCACCGGTGCAAACCTAAGGGATAAAGTGTCTGTTAGGATAGGAAGACAGGGAGCGGTGACAAGCCAGGATCTTAGGTCTGAAAGCATCTTCCGGGACTTTGTTGCCAACAGACAGTTCTTGCAGCAGCGCAGAGTAAGTACCATGCAGTGAATCCCCAAACGTAAACTGGTAAGTCAGGTGCCCAATATCAGAGCACTCTGCCTTTAAAGAAGAGGACTATGGGAAACGGGAGTTCTCCTCCTCTCACTGACCCACATCGTATTAGCAGAACTAATATAATAATCAGGACTGAACAATGTAGGTCCAGCAATCCTAGAGTTGGGGTTGAGAGGGGGAGAATAGAGAACGTTAATACTGACCCTTGCTTTGGGAGGGGGACCTGAATCAGTGGCCAGAGAGAAGGTAAGAGTGGGTTCACAGGAGAAACAAGGAGAGAATAAAGGCTACATCATCTCAAAAGAACATTTCCTAGGGGGTTATGGTGGGAAGCCGTGCGCCCACATATTAGAGTGATTACTGCCCACTTAGCTTTGCTCAGAGGACTCGGTTCTAACCAACTTCCTGTCTGTGTGCAGTTCACTGTCTCCTTTTGCAAGAACTCAGCATTTGACAAGAGCTGTGAAGCCAAGAGGGAGTGGGGGGGGGGGCTATGGGTTAGCATAGGAAAGAACCATGTTTTCCATGACAAAGGTATTAAAAAGAGACTAGTTAAAACGGGACTGGAAAAGTAAAACCGGCCTTCCTGTCATTGTGCTTTTGAAAGGCATCCATATTTGAAAGAACTGAGAGATAGACAGGGTGCAGTGGGTGGCATCAGTGGAGCCCCATGGTGGGAGAGCTCAGGGTAAGCCGGTCAGCCTTGGAGCCTCCACTGGGATGCTTGAGCTGGGAGGAACACGCTAGGACAGCTGCTCAACCTTAAGGAATCCACACAGTTGCCATCCTGGAAGCCCATGCCCAGCGGGAACGGCTGGCAATAGAGCTCTTTAGTACCTCGGCTTAACTGAACTCTTGTCTTTAATCTCCCAACCTTTTCCCTTGCGTGGCTTTCCTTTCCCATTTGAATAAATTCTTTGATCGAAATCTTCTCAGCGCTTTGCCACACTATCTCCCCACCAACAAACCCATCTCAAGGCCGTACGTAAGGAACCCTGTTGTTTCTGCCTGAAAAAGCACAGCCCATGTGACACAATTGTTTCATTTTGATGGCCACAAGCCACTTTCATATTTTTCCTTGCTCAGCTTGCTCCTTTTCATTACAAATCTTCATCAGCGTTCATATTAATCACCAGACAGCTGAGTCCATACTAGGCTGTGTTGAGATTTCCTCTGCCAACTGAATTAATCCAAAACTCTTCACTTTAGCCTCAGGCAAACTCTTTGGTCAAGGGCAGAAAGCAGCCCCTTTCTTCACCAAAATATCCCAAGACTGGTCTGTAAGCCACATACTAAGGTTCTTCTCCTCTGAAACCTCTTGATCCCCACAGTTCATCCAATCAATTCAGAACCTCTGTCCTCTTACTAGTTTGACCCATTAAGCAGTGCTTAAAGCCTTCTGCTGCTTTCCGAACCTAAACTCCCAAAGTCCCTATCACTTCAAACATGGTCAGGCCTACCACAGCAATACACCAGTCCCTGGCACCAGCTTCTTAGTTAGCGGTTCAGCTGCTTGGAAGAGACCATGACCTTGGAAACTCTTACAAAGGAAAACATTTAATTCGGGTATCTCGCTTACAGTTTAGAGGTTCAATCCATTACCATCATGTTGGGAGCATGGCCACATACAGGCAGACATGGTGCTGTCAGTAAGCTCAGAGTCCTACATCTTGCAGGCCACAGGAAGTCAACTGAAACGCTGGGAAGTATTCGTAGCATAGGACTCCTCAAAACCTGCCCCCATAGTGACACACTTCCTTCAACAGGGCCATACACACTTCCTTCAACAGGGCCATACCCACTCCAACAAAGCCACACCTACTAATAGGGCCACACCCCATGAGATTTTGGGGGCCAATTACATGTAGTTACCACACCCTGAGTGCCTCACTGGGCCCAACAGGTTACACATGGCCACGCCCAAAAATACAAAAAGTGGGAGATATAATTCTTGGCTGGTCCACTGATACCCGGAATAAGCTTGAGTTGCTCACAGTCAGGAAGAGAAAGTAACTCCTGGGGAGTCATGTCTTCCTTTCCAGTTCCCTTCATGTACCATCTGATAGACGGCCGAGCCCCCGCAGGTAGCTTCCTGTTGCTCTCTACATCCTAGTCACGCGCCAGGCCATCACAGCTCTCCAGCCTCAGCATGATTTCCCCCTGGACTTGCTGTGGTCATCTCCATCAGTCTTATGCTTCCTGAGTCCTAGGAAGCCATCTCCTGCCTCCGGGCTTTCATGAACTTGATCCCCTCTACCTGCCGTGCTCTTCCCTACTATGCATGCTGGACTCTTCCTCATCCTTCAGGCCTCAGTCGAAAGGCCTCCCCTTCTGGTGGTCATTCTTGTCCCCCTTCTTCTGATGGCGTTTCCATCACAGTACCTTGACAACACTTAGCCAGGTGTGAGACAGTTGGCTAGGTTTTGATAAGGGTACTAAGAAGGGACATCAGAGTCATAAGAGACACATTAGGGAGGGAAGGAATTAGTAAGCAATGGGTTAAACTGTGAAACAGGTGAGAAGAAAGCCTGAAACGGTACACGCAGACATCACTCATAGCTGTGTGCGGTGCGCACCTGAAACGGTACAC
>NC_022019.1:23006638-23012640 GCF_000317375.1 Microtus ochrogaster
GTACATGCAGACATTGTTCATAGCCGCGTGCGGTGCACACCTGGAATTCCAGCACTGAGGAGGCTGAGGCATGGGTGGAGCCATCCTAGACTAGATAAGACCCTGTGTCAAAACAGAAAAGGAAGGAGGGAATAGAAAGGGGGAAACTTTTTGTAGGTAACAAGGTTTCAACCTGCATATGTGATGATGAATCACATAAATCCAAGAAAGCTTGCTGGCTGTGGTCTTAATGCAAATCAGTATGCCAGACCATAGTTGTGAGGCTAGGGGCTATTAGAATGGCTGAGCAAAGGTCAACAGAGAAAGTGATGCTGGACTCCTCCTGTGTATAACCTTCTAATCACCTTTAGGTTTGTCACCTACTTACCCATCACCCTTTGGGAAGCTTAGCTCTGCAGTTTGGTTCTCAGTAGTATTTCAGTGATGGGAGGTTGTCAACAGCCTATGAAAACCCCAGCTGATGCTAACAGCTCCATGCTGGCTGAGGAGTGCATGCCCCATCTGGACCCTGGAGTGACTCAGCTGTGTCCATGAAAGCCAGACTCTTCCTGGATGACTTGAAGACAGAAGTGATATTGTGTGTGCAGCCCAAGCTAGAATTAAACAGAAGGGGAGGGTTGTGTGACTCCATGAACAAGGTTTGTGACATCTCGTCACTTCCCTAGGGGACTGTACTTGACCTGTGACCATGGATGTGCAGTTATCAGCTGAGGACCTCAGTCTGTCCTGGCGTGGCATTGGGGCTTTCTCTTCCCTTGAGCCAGCTAGAGTCGATCTCACGTGCTAGTTAGAACAGAAGAGGGAATATCGGCAGGCCTGGTGAGTCTAGTCTCAGGTTGTCTTATCTTCAGATCATATTTGTCTCACCTTCTTGTCAATTTCTTATTCCGTCTGTTTGGCAGAACTTCCCACATTTTTCTATTCATAGACTTGGGGGGTTTTGATCTTTGCTTTTAAAAAATGTATGCGTCCTGCGAACTCCCAACAGGCCTGCCCACTTTCAGTTTATCAGTCGGCCCTAAGCAAAGCTTGTCATTCCAAAGATCTGATAGAATCAGTTTGTAAGTCCAGGGAGCATGCGCCAACACATTCACGTATTAATATGCAAGCCAAGATGATCAGTTATGCAAACCTTGCTCCAACACATACACATCTCATCAATTAAACATTCCATGGCTTTCCTTCTCGACTGCTTTTCCAACAGACTTCCTGCTGCAAAGGAAAGGGGACAGAGTGGAGGAGGTAAATGAGAAAGCAGGTAGCAGTAGAAAGGGGCCTGTTAATAGTGAACGAGGGATGCATGCCTCAAATACAACAGGCATGAATGAAAACTGAAAACCATAGTGGCAAAGATAGTGAAGGCCAAGAGTCCTGCTTCTAGTTGACCTTCCCTCTCTGACCCTTGGCCATCTGGATCATTTGTTTTCTAGTTAGAAACTGAAATACATAGTTCTAACATACCCCCTTCTCACCCCACTCCACCCACATAATGCTCTGCTATCTCCTTGCCTGAAAGACTTCTCCATACCAGATTCAAAATCCTCCACCATTCGTGTTTCCTCCCTGAATTCCATCAAGTCTGGTGGGACCCACAGCCATACTCTCTGCATGAGTCTTTAAAACCTGCTAATTATTTTATGTGCATCGATTTTTTTGGTTCTTCTAGAATGCTTTTGTGCCGGAGACGCAGGCCATGTGCACTCACCTCATTCTTACCTCACCACAGCACACCTGAACTTGGCACTGTTGGTGAAAACACACGGGAGTCCTGAGTACAAGTGTCCATCATTGACCAGCAGTAGAGGGAAGCACTGTCTGTAGAAGCACGCACTTGCACACGCGCACGTGCACACACACTCAGAGTCCTGACTACAGTATCTATCTATTGTTGACCAGTTAGAGAGGGAAGCACTGTTTGTAAAAAACACTCACAAGTCCTGACTCTGAGTATTCATCATTGTGAAACTGGTGTTGAAAACCAGTAACATCAGAACACAGTATGAAGGTTTTGGTGTGTGTGTGTGTGTAAACTG
The DNA here is from genome assembly GCF_000317375.1 of Microtus ochrogaster. Taxonomy (NCBI): domain Eukaryota; kingdom Metazoa; phylum Chordata; class Mammalia; order Rodentia; family Cricetidae; genus Microtus; species Microtus ochrogaster. The sequence continues at coordinate 23,008,672 of NC_022019.1, forward strand.
TGATCTCAAACTAACTTAACACTAATAATGGATTCTCTTTAAACTAGAACACACAGAATACATGTAAGTTATGAGATAGTAGGATTATCTTATTCTTGCTAGTCTTATTTTAGCCTGGAGACTGTAAGAGTCTCGGCCATCATGCAGTCTAGACTTGTACACTTAGGAGAGAAAGTGGCACCAGCCTCATCTCCAGTCTTCAGAACAGCAAACGACGTAGATGCTTTTGACTGGGTCTAAAGAGACCCTGGCTCTAATCTCAGCTCAAGCAGTAATTAGCCATATCCCCCCAGGAGACTCTTCTAAGCCCTTGAGTCTCTGTGTCCTCCTTTCTGTGATGAAAAGGTTTGTCCAGATGATCCCCCTAGTACTGTCCAAGCCCCATAGCCCTTACCACATGAGCAACTGAGACCCTTGAGCAGTTCCGGATCTCTAAAGGCAGGAGGGCTGGCAGGACCCATGAGATGACCGCCTCAGGAGCAGGCGGTCATCCCTGCATGCACACCAATGCCTCACTGTGGTGGCCGCCTCCATGGAACTGCTGTATGGATCAGAAGCCACATTGCCACCATGTGAACGTGAGCCCAGAGCCCTGCAGGTGCTAGTGCTGGTCAGAGTTATTGTCAGAGACAGCTCTGCAGTGCCCTGACAACCCTCCCTCCGCCCATGTCCTCATCTGTTTTCCTGGCTGGAGTTGTAAAAGCCTCTGCTGTTGGGATGAATGATTAGCATCATCCCACAAATATTTACTGGAGCGCTGTTAAGTGCCAGGTCATATGCTAAGTGCTGGAATGAAGGATGAGGGTTTCTGACCTCCGTGCACACCGGGGTCCCCCTTACAGGCAGATTGGTGTCCTCCCCCACATTTCTTCTGCCTCAAAAGCTCTCTCTGAAATCACGTCCTCCTCAGAAACATCTCAGGCTAAATGTTTTTTATTTCCACCAAGGGAAATTTGCTTCCTGTGTCCCCTGCTGTCGAAAAAGAGTTTTATGAAGTGTTAAAATGTTTTCCCATGTCTGTAGAAGCCATCGCCATTGCTCATCCAAGGGAAGGGGGTAAAAAAAAAAATCTCCGTAATGCCTTAGCAACTTGACAACTTTTCCATTTCTCCTCAAAATCATGCTGATAGCTGTTATTTACTAATGCAGTAGACACTCAAATATTATTTCCACTGTAAAGGAAAAAAGAAGAAAAGAAAACACACCCTTTGATCTCAGGGAATAAATATCCAGTGGAAATTTGGAAGGCTTCCAAATGAAGGCTGAGCACCAAATGTTCTAATTTTCACAATACCCAAACGGACAGAAGATTCGAAACGTTTGCCACAACGGAGTGGACCCTTTTTTAGGATCTTTCTTTTTAATTTTACCAAAAATACAATTCTAAGTTTAAAATAAACTTTAAACACACACACCAGTGAGAAAAATTAAGCCTTACTCTCTAGAACAAACAAGAACTTGGGAAGGCTCCATTTTGAGATTCCATGTGCTCTATTGGCACAACGAAGCAACTCAGGAAAGACAGCTTTTATCTAGTACTAAGACCTAATAGCTTGATAGGCCCCCAGCCTGGGCACCAATCAAAAGGCAGATGCCACGTGTGGAACAGGACGTATCTGTCGGCGGGTTAGGGAACAGATCTTGGCTGCTTTGGATAGACAGAAGCCACAATTTTTTTTTCTCCAAAATTTGTTTAAAAGGAAGACTTTCGAAGTGAGAACAAAGCACTGTGGGGCAGAGGATGTGCTCTTGAGGCAGAGAGAGCATCTTTGCATCATTTTGCCAAAGGAAGAAATCGTCCCAGGAGGAGAGTGGGCGTAACTGAAATGTGAGTGGATTTCTTCTGAGACCTAAAAAGAGCAGACACAATACCCAGGCAGCACGAGGTTTGCTGACCCTGAACCAGAGATTCCCAGCACTAGAGAGCAGAATAATAGGGCCTAGTGCAGTGTTCCTCAACCTGTGGGTCGTGACCCTTTCCCAAAGGTCTCCTAAGACCATCAGAAAACACGGATTATTTAAATTACAATTCGTAACAATAGCAAAATTATAGTTATGAAGTAGCAACAAAAATAATCTTCTAGTCGGGGATCAGCACAACACGAGGAACTATATTACAGTGTTCCAGCTTTGGGAAGGCAGGGGCAATGTGAGAGAAGGACGAGGCCTGGCAGAGCCACTTGTTCAAGTGGGTTAGTGTCCCTTTAATTCTTGTGGAATCATTCAGAGCCCGTGGAGGCCCAGAAGAAAAATGAATCACTATTTGGGCATCACGAGGATGATAATACTCTCGGAATCTAGCCTTGTCCTCTCCTTCCAAGAGATGACTCTCCACAGTGCACCCAGCTGCTGAGACCAGGGCCGGTCTCTGGAGCCTGGATTTGTCTTGGTCATTGGTACAGGAAACTGCAAATGTGGTTGTTATCGGAATGGAAATGTGGTTGATCCGTGATCCTCTCCTTCTTCCGCCTGTCAAGAAAATCCAGACGCAGTGTCTTCTGACCTGTGGTTGGCTGGGGAGAGGAAAAGAATCTGAGAAAAACCAAACCAACCAAGCAAACCTAACATGCAGGGAGGATAAGCCAGAGAACAATTTAACAATGGTTCTCAAGATTAATAATCCAGACACTCCTTTTTCACAGTCACCACCAGGATCTTTTAATAACAATGCTCATGGAAAGATGGCAGAAGCCATGTCTGAGCATGCTCGTTGCAGCGTTATTAGTGGTAGACATTCCAGCAACTTCTGAGCTATAGCTTAAGGGAGACAGAGCAAGGTGGAGGAACAATTCTAGCGTTTTATGAACAGGCCAGAAAGCTGCACACCTGTGCACCGGATGCATACATACTGTCTTATCCTGCTGCCTATGCCAGAATCTGCAGGCATCCTTGGCTGTTAGAGAGAGAAGCTGGGGAAGGGGCTCACGCTTGGAAGATAGTCTTCCTTCTCCTTTGGTTTCCTTTGTGTTACGTACATATATTACTTTTGTTGAGTCAATAGTGGAAATCTAGTCAGGAAATTTCCTGGATTTATAAAGCCTCAAAAATGCTGTACATTGTATGGAGCCATTGCCTTTATAATCCCATTCATTTTTCTTTCCGCGCTTCCCAAAACATTAGGATGTGTGCATTTACATAGGAGCCGCCCCCTCACACAGCTAACCAGGATAGCAAGGGAATGAAGAAAAGACAAACACAGAGACGAGAGAAAAGCTGGAATTCTGTGGGCTGGGCTTTCTGACGGAGCCTCAGTGCCTGGGAAGTTCAGCGTGTTTATTATATGCGGTTGAACAGGCAGTGTTATTACATACTGATACACAAGGACGTAGGGTTCTTATGAACAGCTGAACAAGGAGGCAGGCTTAGCTCCTCTCAGGAGGAGCAGGCTCTGTAGGGGAGGAGCCTTCTGGAAGGAGGAAGCTATGGCCGATATTCTCTGCACACACTCTCAACATTGGCACTTATACAGAAGGAAGCCTTTGCCATCCCTCTGAGTCTCACCCTGGAAGGCTTTGTCACTCCCATGAAGCTGAGGCACAGGGGTCTTTGACATGGCCACACGTCTGTCAACAGCACACTTTCACTTCGACTTCATCCTCTCCCTACACAAGAGCATCTGCCGTCCACCTTACTGGACTAGGATGTCTGCCGATCTTTATGTCATTGTCTGCCTAATGTCCTTGTATTTATTTGAGCAGTTTGACCATCGCCTGCTTGCTTGGAATTTGCCAAACAAAGATCCTCCTGTTTTTTGAAATATTTTTGAGTTTCCTATTCCCTAAGAGAAACAGTTGTTTTGCCTCATCTAACCAGGAAGTTGAGAAATCAAGTCTGAGGCTGGCCTTTGGGGGTTCAAGTTTAGCAAGTCTACAGTGAATTCAGTGGCACATAATGTGCTTGTGCGCCACCTTAAGGCAAAGCCCCCAACTGTCCCGTCATTCATCAACTCTTTCAGATAGATAGGCCTGT
>NC_022019.1:23012850-23023620 GCF_000317375.1 Microtus ochrogaster
TCTGCTTCCGTGGCCTCCTTCAGATAGGCCTGTCATCGTGCTCTGCTTCCGTGGCTCTCATCCCAGCAGCTCCTCCTCTCAGGCACCAGCTTGGGTCCACTAGGGAGTCAGGAGTTTCAGCACCTGACCTACTGCCGCCTCTTCCACGTGGCCAATGCTCACTGCTCTCCTTGGGCATCTGTGACACCTCTGGGTGTCCGTCCTGAGACCGCAATCACTGATGGCATCCTCTCCCTGGCAAGTCTCCCACCTATGGCCAACCAAGATCAGTTCGCCCACTCCATCAAAAGTCTCGTGTTTTTTTTTCTTTTGTCCCCCCTTCCCATGAAGAATTCCCCACCCCCAGCCTTTAGCATTTAAAGACAACAATAACAAGCGAGGGGAGGGAGGTCAACTGTTTCATTTGATATGTGCCTTTGAAAATCCCTTCTGAGCTATTCATGAAGGATTTGGAAATGTGTTATCCCTTAAAAGCAGAAAAGGGAATTCTTCTGAAACCTACAGAGTTAAGGCTCTATCATGAGCCTGATAGCATTAAAAACAAAAATTAGGCTTGCAAGATTTTGTTTGAGGTGCTTTATGCAGCAAAGCCTGCTGCCTGGAAGAATGTAATCAGTTGCTCCAGATATTTGGGGCACTAAATGGATTTAAGTTCTTTTCACAGCTGTGTAGCTGGAACACGGGATATTGGAGGTGCCGGCCTGTGGGGGAGAAGCAGGGAAGGAGAAAGGACTGTATTCTTGCTAATACCTGCCTTTCTGTCTCAGTGCTTTCAATGCTTCTCTGCCCCGTACGAAAAGTTCAGAGATCTTATACAGCCCCAGAATCTGAGATCTGCACTGGATGCTGCACTTCCCCTCCAGGGGGCTTGTTTAAATGTCTGCGTACCTGACTGTCCTGCCTTGAGCCCCTCTTCCTCTGAAAGACTAAAACAAACACCTCCCATGATAGAAAATCTTGGAACTTGTGGCCACACTCTGTTCTTACTGAGGAGGCCCAGGGGACTGCCACTATCTCTCTCTAGTGCCTCTGCCCTGGTTCTGGGAGAGGATACTAGATGGCCAAGACACTGGAATTGGGTCCCCATACCCAGCAAGACCTCACATAGCACAAGGTGATGCCAGAAGACTATGAAGGTGCACAGGGTGAAAGTGACGTGAAGATAGGCGTAGAGGTGCTGAGAGATGGAGACCTGCAGATAAAACAGCGAGCCACAGGTAGGGCCAAAGGCAGCTCTAGAAGTACAGGGGGCTGGGAAGGACAAACAGTAGCTTGGGCTGTGGACTCCCCGGGAGGCAGGAGGCTTCTACTGAGCTCAGCCAGGTCCAAGCACCACATACTGGATTGCCAAACCCTGTATCCTTTTGCCATTTCCAGTCTTCCAGGTCCATCAGTGTCCCACATAGGACAGCCATGGACATCATAGCAGGAGAGACGACACAGAACAGCCCCCAGATTTAAAGATACTTTTACTTGGGGAAATTATATCCTGCTTGGTGGTGTCCCCTTAAATTGATCCTCTGGAGATCACATATTCTGATTTGCAACCAGTCAATTCTGCCACGAGAGTGCCTGCCACAAAAAGAATAGGAGGCGATGGGGAGAGCCAGGCTGCTAGACTGGTGTCCAGTGGCCCCACGTGGGCATTTTAACTGAAGTTTATTACAATTCCATGAGATTATAGGAGGGCATGTGCCTATCTCAGCAAGCGGCTTCCATGAAAACTGCATCAGGAATTTGGCCTAAACGTTTAGTTTTAGACTCCTTTAGTGTGTATAATTCAATGGTTTTCAGTGTCTTCCCTCAGGCTCACAGGCGCCATCATGGTCAGCTGTAGAACAGGGTCATCTCTTTAAACATTAATACACTGTCATCGTGACTGTCACCTCACTACTCCCTAGATCCTTCTCCCAAACCGGAGACAAGCACCTCCCTTCTATGTGGTTAGTTCCTTCTTCTGGACATGTTCATGGAGGGAGCTGTCATCTGTGGTCTTGATGATTGACTTTATTACCAAGCATAGTTTTCTCAGGGGACATCTGCCCTTTAATAGGTATCAATACTTCATGGTCTTCCATGAATCTCTATTCTACACTGTGACATGTCTAATTTTCAATTAATACATTAGTGTTTAATCTTTTCATATCCTCTTTGGGTATTCTGAGTAAGGCTACTATCAGTATATTTTAAAGTAGTTAATGAAGTTATTTTATCAAGAGAGAAATCTGTTCTACACTCAGCATATGTCCAAACATCTGGGGATAGGAGAAAGTACAAAGGAAGAGTTATAAACTATTTAGTTTTCAAGAGATGTTCGTGTGTGTGTGTGTGTGTGTGTGTGTGTGTGTGTTTCCTACATGTATGTCTATGCTCCACTTGATGCCTGTTGTCCATGGAAGCCAGAATAAGGAGTCAGATCCTCTGGAACTAGAGTTACAGACACTTGTGAGTCAGCAAATGGGTATTGGGAATTGAACTCTGTCATCTGGAAGAGCAGCCAGTGATCTTGGGGCCAACTTTCCAGCCGTAAGAAATGTTTTTAACATTGAAGTACAACTATGTCTGTGTGCATTTTGTGTGTCTGTATATGTGCACATGATTATCCTATGGGATAATCACAAGTTGGGATTTACTGTCACACAGTAATTGGCAGCTTCTTTAAAGCCATGTGCCCCCTTTCTCCTGTTTGTGTAAATGTGCTAGGCAGAGTAGGCACGCTGGGATGGCATTTAATGAAGACTGGCATCCGTGCAAGCTTCTGGAGAGGTCATCACTGACTTTTTCATGGTCCTCAGAAAACCCGGTACACAAAGCAGGTTGTAGGCAAGAGTTGCAAGATGGGCCTGGCAAATCTACATTTTTTTCTGACTGAGAGCTGTGTCAATAATAGTTCCAAATTATCAGGGATCTATGCTTTGTTTGTTTGTTTGTTTGTTTGTTTGTTTTAAAAGCATGCATGGTGCAGGTTTTAGACTTCTTATCTGACACAGAATCCTGGAGTCCTTCTTGCCTTACAAGCTGCCAAGGGTGGCAAAGGCACCGTATAGTGTGCAGGCCCGAATATGTTCTTCCACAGCACAACTGTGTGTAGCCTTCACTGCCTGTAACCCGTCCTCTGAGCAGTGAAGTTGTGGTGAGCCTTTAGTGAGCAATTGTGTGTGGCTTCACTGTGTGTAGAAGGAACAGTCTGAACGATACCAGAGAAGCATTAGCCGTAGGGTGGATCACGAACTTCTTGAGTCTTTCACAAAGACAATGGAAGGCATATGGTCTTCACCTGTGACATCAAGATTAGCACCATCCTGATTTGTGGTTTTAAAGCCATGTTATCTTTGTATCACAGTCCTTGGGACATTCTCTTTGAACTGTCTTAACACATTTCCTAATGAACAGACATCTTGCTCAGAAGGTTTCTGCCAAAACAGGAGCCTGAGCTGTGCCATGCAAATGCTGTGAGTTGTTTTCAAACCGAAGTTGAGTTGCACCATTTTTACCTTTCTGAGTTCTCGTTGGTGGTGGTGATGGTGGTGGTGGTGGTAGTGTGTGTGAGTATTTGTGTGTGTGTGTGCATGTATGTGCATGACTATGCAGTAAGACGTCTCATAAGAAAAGGATATAATTGAATCCCATCCAGTTTTCCTTTTACTTACTTATCTTATTGAAGAGAACTCTGTAAGAGACTGAGAGAATGACCAGAGAATTCAAGACATCTCTCAGAATATCTGGTGTCTTTCTGAACCTCTATTCTTAGTTCCGCTCCACTTGGATGGCCTTCAGCAAACACTCGAGCTCACTATGTATGCCCGAGAGCCAGTTCCCCACCTTTTTTGCTCAGCCCTCCATCTATACCTGTTCTCTGTATCTCTGCTGCTCTTCCCAAGCTTGTGTCATCCTGGCTGCCCTCCTGCACATCCTCTTAGCAAGTCGCTGGATGCTGCTTTCTATCAGATGGCTCGCTCACCCTACCCTCATTCGGAGCGTCTGCTGTGGCTCTGCCTTCTTCGCGTCTCCCACACCAGTCAGGCTGGCCCGTGTTCCCTGACCGATGGCAGCAACTGCACGTCCTGGATTAGCACACGGTCCTTCCCTGTCTCTTCTCTCACGGCCTTACCCTCCTCCCTTCGAGCAACTTCCATGACAAGTCTTTTCACATCTCCAACTCGCAGGCTTCTCTCCTGAGCACATCAGCAGTTAAGGCCTGGCACAACATTGCCTTTCTCCTGACAGGACCCCTCATTCTGTGATCCCAGCTTGGCTACTCTACTCTATTCTCAAAGTGGTCCAACAGACCTCTCATACAGAGTAATTGTCTCCTTTCATTCTTTCAGAATCATAACATTTTTATTGTACATGGAAGTTTGTTTTTTCAGATTATAGAAAGATCAGGGTGAAACACTATCCAAAAGTATTTACAGCCAAAAACCACAACCTCCCCCACCCCAGTCCTCAAGACCTCCTTTGCAGAAACAGTCTTTGTTGGACAACAACAGCTAAGAGTGTTTAAATTTTTTACGTATGGTTTCAGAGATACACAGGTTACACACACACATGAGAGACTACCATAGAGTCGTTCTGTATTCTGCTATCTTCACTAAAGACATTAGACATTGAATTTAACGTTCCACGATGATTTATTTCATGGATAAAAATTAATTCGTGTTCCTTTGATGTATGTTAAGGCTGTTTGCATGTCTTAGCTATCATGTCCTCCCTCCTTCTGCTCCTCATTTGGACCTTGGGAGCTCAGTCCAGTGCTCCAATGTGGGTCTCTGTCTTTATCTCCATCAATCACCAGATGAAGGTTCTTCTTATTTAGCTTCTCTAGGATCACAAATTATAGGCTCAATGTCCTTTATTTATGGCTAGAAACCAATTATGAGTAAGTACATCCCACGTTCATCTTTTTGGGTCTGGGTTATCTCACTCAGGATAGTGTTTTCTATTTCCATCCATTTGCATGCAAAATTCAAGATGTTATTGTTTTTTACCACTGAGTAGTACTCTAATATGTATATATTACACACTTTCTTCATCCATTCTTCCATTGAGGAGCATCTAGGCTGTTTCCAGGTTCTGGCTATTACAAATAATGCGGCTATGAATGTAGTTGAACAAATGTTTCTGTAATATGATAGGGCATCTCTTGGGTATATTCCCAAGAGTGGTATTGCTGGGTCCTGGGGTAGGTTGATCCTGAATTTCCTGAGAAATCGCCACACTGATTTCCAGAGTGGTTGCACAAGTTTACATTCCCACCAGCAATGGATGAGTGTACCCCTTTCTCCACAACCTCTCCAGCAAAGGCTATCATTGGTGTTTTTGATTTTAGCCATTCTGACAGGTGTAAGATGGTATCTCAAAGTTGTTTTGATTTGTATTTCCCTCTTGTAGCCCAGGGTGGCCTTGAACAGAGGCAGAAACCCATCTGCCTCTGTGTGCTGAGTGCTGGGATTAAAGGTGTGTGCCACCATTGCCTGGCCTCTACGGCTAATTAGTATGACTGGTTCTATGCTCTGATCTTTAGGCAAGCTTTATTTGTTAAAGCACAAACAAAATATCACCATAAGTGAGGATGGGGTTTTCTAGATGAGTTTACAATTGGGGTTTTTCTCAGGTACAAAATAGCAAATACTAATATTCCATGTGAAAATAACTGGAGATCAAGGCCAAGAAGTATTTATTAGCATTATAGGAAATATTAACAGTGTCATAAGAAATGAAACATACCTTAGTTCCCTCTAGCACAGTGGTTCCCAACCTTCCTATGCTGTGACACTTTAATACAGTTCCTTATGTTGTGGTGACCCCCAACCATAAAATTACTTGTGCTGCTACTTCATAACTGTAATTTTGCTACTGTTATGAATTGTAATGTAAATATCTGATATGTGTGATGTGTGGCCTCTGTGAAAGGGTCATTTGACACCCCCCCCAGGGGTCGTGACCCACAAGTTGAGAACCACTGCTCTAACATATCATGTATGTGTTCATTATTTTGCCACTGAAGGTCACTCATCTTTAGGGGCTTTGCTATTGTGGCTTTTTTTTTTTTTGATGCCTGAAGATCTGGTAGAGAATTGAAGTCCTCTTTTTCTTTTTATAACAAAGCCTCAGGAATCGCTAGGATACAGTGTGATACAGCGCTAGTATCCATAAGAACTGAACTCCATATTTAGTTCAGGTTTAGTCATGTGACTGACTCAGAGCACTAGTGTGCCCTTACCCCCATACTTAACCAGATCAACAACTACTCAAGTAAGACCGACCGAGTCTATAGTTGGTTGGCTCCATACCTAACATTCACTAAGACCCCATCCTTTCCTTTATATAATTATTTGCAATCCTTCAACATTTCCCATCCTAATAGCACTGTCCCTGGAGATAACAGAATTGATGGATGAAGTCAAGGTGATAGAATTACAGTCTCATATGGTGTGAGAGTCAGGAGGGAATGTTTATGAAAGTGATTGTAGAACAGTAGAAGACAGGGGATGGGCTCAATCAGGAATACTGAAGTCAGACCCACAGGTGAGAGATGCTGCTCAGGTGAGCTTTGGTCTGTCTTCACGAGAAATGGGTAGCACCTGTCACCAGCCAATGGGCAGGAGGACTGGCTTCAGTCCTTAGAGAAAAAAGTGGGGAGGAAAATGGTTCCTGAGGCTGAGGAAGCTATAACACAACTCTTTACGCCCCCAATTTGGACCTTGGACACAGAGTCTTCTTCAGTGGGTTGTACTTAAGCCATTGAGATGGAGAACAAAGAAAAATGATACATGTTTGGTTCTTGGGCTTACTTTACTTACCTGATCTTACTTTGAAATCCCTAGTTGGGCAGGATTTTATATACCTTTATTTGTATGACAGTATCAGGGTCTATATACGTATAGACCTAGGTCTATAATCTGCCATATCAGATTCATAAACAACAGCTAAAGGATGCTTGGAGGTAGATACCCATGATCCTTTCCCCGGTCATCCATAGAATTTGTTTTAACCTAACGTTATGGAGACAGACTTGAAGGGAGACATCCCCAACCTTGCTAAACTGTAAGTACAAAAAGGCACAAGTTGGATGGATATTGATGATGTTGTTTCTATTGTGACATCATCCATAGACTCCTAGTGTCTTTGCTTTGCTTCCCTAGAGTGATCACAACATAAATTACTTGTCTTGTTTGACTTCCTTGTTCACCAAAGTTGAGCAGATTGTGGCCGTTTTCAACGCTTCTACCAGACAAAAAGCTTGGGACCATTTCTCGAAAGCTCAGCGCAAGAACATAGACATTTGGCGAAAGCATTCCGAGGTTGGTGATTTTACTGTTCCTTTCTAACCACCGTCACACAGCTGGATTGGCAGAGAATAGAGTGGCTGTAGCCGCTAATGGTTTTGTTACAGCGGGCAGCCCTCCTGCCACTGTCCTCATTGTCCCCCTCCACTTCCAGCTCTTACTTCATTTCTTGTCCAGAAAAGCATCTGCCTTCACACTTAGAACGTTATCACCTCCTCTCCAAGGGAGAAAAGAGTCTTTCCCATTCCTAGTAAAGAGCTCGCTCAAAAACAAACCAAGATGCTTTAGCTAAAATTAGATGGAAATGTCTATATGAGCCAATCAAGAAAGCTAACCATTAAAGTACAGCGTTTTCCTTCTGTGATCTATGTGGTGATGACAGTCGGCTCTTTGGGCTTGAAATGACAAGCATGCCTTCCTCTCCATATCATCTTGTCATTAGCCATGCCTTGTCCACTGGGCTAGCCGGGAGGGTCTGTCACCTCTCTCCCCAGAGCAAAGCTCATGATGGGGGCAAATGTCCAGGCTAGCTGTGTTCACAGCATCAATGCATGTGCGGAGTGTGAGTATCCTCCCCCCCCCCCCCGAGGAAAGAGGCCGCACCTTGACTTTCCTTGCTCCCTAGACAGACCAAGCTGTGTCGTTAGTCATTGGTCATCCAGCTGTTATTTTTGACTCCACCTGTAGCATACGCTTTGAACCTGTAATGTGAAAGTAAGTATCCCATCTTCCTTTGCTTCTTCTTGAGTGAGAGAATGGTTTTCACGTGGATGCCGCCTCATTTCTAGCATGTCAATGTTAAAGTTCTCTAAGAGACACTCCCCTCTCTCAAAAATCACAAAGTTATAGAAGGTAAGGTTTATTTATGTAATGCTTCTGACTCCCACTTGGAAAAAAATAAGTGTTTTATGAAGAGTTTGAGGAAACACAAAGCACTGTGACATCAATCATCCGGGTAGCATTTTAAGTGCCCATTAACTAATGTTAAATTGCAGTTGAATACCAATGGCACTACATGTAATAGCCACATGAATACTAAGTAGTTCTTTATTGTCACTGTTATTATGGCGATTACTGAGTAACTTCACAGTCATGGGATGCTGAAAACACTAGGGTAGTTGTTGGTAAGGGCGTTTTTAAGTGGTGGTCACTAGTGCCTAGGAAGGTGACTGGTGACCCATCCAGCTTGCTTCCACTGTTGGGGAATGTACGGAGGAGGTAGGATTTTTCTTTCATTTTTCAAGGGCTCCAAAACCAAAGGAAGGGTAGGTATAGTTCTCTCTGACACCAAAATGCAACCCAAGTTAAAGTTGGTTTTCAAGAGGAGGGCATTAAAAAGAGGCCTCTGTTTATGATGCAATAAAGACCCTGAGGGTTACGAAAACTCAATGATGATTCAGATTTGAGAATGGCAAATCTTTGGATTTTTTTTAAAAAATTCATATAAAATAAAATGTAACTAAGGAAATTTTAGCAGACACCCAGTGAGTGTCAGTATGCTGAAAACATGTGGGCACAGAAAGACCATTCTCCATGTGGGTCAGCGGACATCAGATACTGGTGTTGCCTCCTGCCTGGGCCCACTTTTTTTCCCATCTCTCGCTCTCCCACTTCTGGCACTGTTTAGAGCACAGCATGTCTGGCTGCCTCCTCTGTCGGAAAAATCCTACTTGCTTTCTCCATCCTGGGAGACAGAATGGAGACTCCAGAGGGCTGGAATGCCATTCTCAAAAGTCCCTCTTGCCAATAACCAACCTTATCTCTTGGGAAACATGAGAAAACAGAATTCTAAATTACCTTTTATTTTTTTCTCTCCGACATGTTGCTTAATTGATTAAATACCAGTTAGTGATTTAACATTGTGGATCATGTCTCAGTTGCATATAAACTTGATAATTGGCCTGATTTCTCTGCATTCCCATGTACAGCATCTGTTAATTACCTGCAACACCTCTACAGATTTATTAGAGTGTGTTAGCGATTTACTGCTGAACCACCGGCACCCTGTGGAAACACCCTAGGTTCCCCTCCCTCCAATATCTCCCCTTCCAACCACCTTTCCCACAAAACAACTATCGTGTGACAGTTTATCTTTAATTGCAGAACTAAGCAACCGCCCCCTCCGCCTTGTTTATTCTTTCCAACTGGTTTCTCCTTGTTTGGGCTTTTTTTTCAAGCCGCCTCTTTGGTAACTGGACTCTTCAGCAATAGAAAAGTTAGCTGTCCGTTGCCTGGAAATGTCCCCGCTAATCTCATGTGGTGTCTTTCTCCAAGACCCGGCAGCCTTATTTAAGATAGAATCAGCCCTTCTTCCTTCTGGGTGGCATGGTCACAAAGGGAGGTGTTTATCGTCCCAGTGATCTCTAGGGACTGCCCTGTGACTGTCTGCTGTCCTGCTTCCCTGTCCTCCACAAGGATATAATCCCTTGGGTGCAGAGATGTCCATTAGAATGCTGGTAACAGCACGGAATTTTCTCCCATCCTGCGGCAGTTCAAATCTGTGAGCTAAGGAAAGACTTCTGAAGCCAGGGCAGCAGGGCAGGCCCACTGAGTGGTCAGTGGTCACGCCTCCTGTAAGTTGGTGGAATTGTTTACTTTTATTGTTTCTCATAGACTTATTATAAAGTAAAAGTATCTTAAGTATTTGGCTTTTAGTTAGAGGCCTTTAATAGAAGAAAACAGAACAATGGAGGCCATTCCCTGTTCTAGGTCTGTTTGAGAACAGTACATGCTCTGGGAACAGAGTGTATAAGGTGTCACCATTCCATAAAACACAGTAGGGTATAAATTAATGATATAACCAATTAACATAAACAGTTACAGCATTCTGATTTTAGGAACATTGGTAAGGATTTTATGTGTAATTTGGTACTTCTCACAATGGATTTTCTAACATACCATGGCAGCCAAATACGCTTGTCTTAGTGTTATCCCCCTCTCCGTGAACAGAAGCTCAATGAAATTTCCTGCTTGATTTCATCCACTGCTAACCCCAGTCCCTAGACATGGCAGGTCCTCAGACCACAGATCTGTAGTTAAAAAAGGAATAGCTGAGCCATCACTACCACAAAATTACAGCCCCATGAACACAGTAACAGGCTATGAAAGAGAAGACCTCTCTGTGTTTATTTGATTAAGTGTTATTTCATGAATATATGAATGAATGTTTAGATAAATCATGTCTAGACTACTTTAAATCAGTTCAACACAGTGTCTAGTGTGAGAGCAAGAGCCTTTTACATGCAGGGCCAGGGAAATGTCTCAGTCTGTAAGCAAACGTGAGGACACACGTTCAGATCCCTATAAATAACTGCATAGCCATAGACCTGTGGTTCAGAGCTGGAGAAGTGAAGACAGGAAATTTCTAGAGCTTTATAGCCACCCAGTCTGAATCAGTGAGAGATTCTGTATCAAGAAAGTAAGGTGAAGAACAAGAGAGAAAAACACTAACTTCAGTCTCTAGACACACACACACACACAC
>NC_022019.1:23023740-23047719 GCF_000317375.1 Microtus ochrogaster
TCCAGAGGTCCTGAGTTTAATTCCCAGCAATTACATAGTGGCTCACAACCATCTCTAAATGAGATTTGGTGCCCTCTTATGACACACAGGCATACATGGAGGCAGAATGTTGTATACACAATAAATAAATAAATAAATAAATCTTACAAAAATAAGCTGGACTATGGTGGTGCACGCCTTTAATCCCAGCACTCGAGAGACAGAGACAGGCAGATTTCTGTAAGTTCAAGGCCAACCTGGTCTACAAGAGCTAGTTCCAGGACAGTCAGGACTGTAACACAGAGAAACTCTGTCTCAAAAAGAAAAAAAAAATTAAAAAGTTGATTCGACCCATACATGCCACACATATACACTAAAGTATTTAAATGTCTTAACTCATTTCATCCTCAGTACCATAATGCTCCAGGAAGCAAACTGAACAAAATCGGTATATAGCAGTATTCTTAAAGCGACATTAAAAGCAATCTAAATATAGCCTCCTTAAAACCCCGTTGCTCACATCTCTGCTAGCAGCTGATGCCACTTCTGTAGCAGCTAGTCCTCTGTAACCTTTCGGTGGCCCCGCCAGAGCAGACGTTGTTAATCAGGACCTGCGACGACAGTGGGATTGACCAATTTATCACAGAGCCCTTCCAGTCACTGGCGAGCAAGGGTTTCTCCCAAGTCTGACACGAAAGCCTGCAGCCGCTCTTCCGACCCATCCCCCTCACAACATTCTTCTCGATTTTGGGTGGGCGCTTTAGGCTCTAAGTGTTGATACGTGAGTCGTAACCTGCCAGAGACCGTGGGGAGATGGCGCGATGACGGTGGCCATGTTTCTGATGTTCACGCGCCCTGTGCTTTCAGGAACTCCGGAACGCTCAAAGCGAGCAGCTCATGGGCATCCGCCGAGAGGAGGAGATGGAGATGTCCGATGATGAGAACTGTGACAGCCCAACCAAAAAAATGAGAGTCGATGAATCAGGTAATGCTGGCAACTGCCAGGTCCCCCAGGAGGCGTCATAACGAGCCCCGAACCTCACGTGGAGAAGAGGCATGAGGAAATGGCCACATAACTCACTTTTATTTGAGTTACACTAAACTTTCATCTTTTGAGTGACTACATTTTATTAATAGAACATTAAATTCCTCTTTGGGAACACGATGATTTAAATTGTCCCAGTTGTTTCTCCATATGTAGATCTCGGGCCGTTATGCTTTTTTCAGGGATGGGTGCCGGTTCCCATAAAACCCCTTTTCCAGAGGGTGGCAGCTGCGGCTGATGCCGAATTACAGGTGAAACTCAGTCTCGGTCCACGTGCTTCTTACTCAGGAATTGTTCAATCCCTGAAGAAGCTTGCTACGCTCCGAGCCAGCATGCTGGAAAATTCTTTCCCCCAATACAGTTCACCTAACCTTTCATCCAGATGGGGGCCACACTTGGTACCTCAAGGAAAGCCTTCTCTGTGCACTCTGCCTTATCTAAGACCGATTCACACTGTCTCTGAGAGTCACATGGGAGTCACACCTGTCTCCGGCTTCTAGCTCAAAGACTGTAAGCGACTAAAATAGAGGACCCTGGCCAATGTGTTGATAGGAGTGTAGGGTTGAAAGCAAAGACCTCCCCGCACCTTGCCCTCTGGAGTTTCCCTGAGAGGAAATGACACTAGGCAGACGATATAGAAGAGATACGCTTATTTATGATGTACATGACTAAACACCAAGCGTGAGCACTCGCCAGCCCAGTGTTACATAGTGTTATATACTAGTTTCGCTACGGAGGGGACAAGGCGAGGCAATTCTGGGTAATCGTAAGTGATTTTTAGGAATACTCCATGAGCCTGGAAGATATGGGACATAGAACTTAGACATAATCAGTTGGGTGTCAGAGCAGATAGTGGACGGTCAGTGGTTCTCTGTGGATGTTATGTAGCATCAAACACAGTGTTGACAGACATCAGTCTCTCTCCTGACCCTATCAGGACCCACTGAGACACACTTTGCAGGACAGGGAAGTAGGACCTGGTGTTCTGTAATGAAAGATCTTTAGGGAAGCCCACTGAATACTTTCTGACATTGCAGAGACATTGTCCTAGAAACTCTGGCTTCCCCCCAAGTCCCATCCTTGAAGTTTCTTTAGAAGCTTAGCATGCAAGCAAACACTGTCTCTCAGGGACTTCCCAGACCCATGTCTGCAAGCTTGCCCAATGTTTACGCCTCTCATTAGGTAGAGACACCTTTCTCAGGACTGCTCCACTCTGAGGTTTGGATCCCATATTGGAGAAGTCTGTCCTTATGGGCACTTCTGTTCTGTACGTCTTCATATATGAAAAGAAGTTCCACGTGCTCCTGCTATAAAATGTTGATTTTCTACATAGTTTTATAATTTTTGAAGTGAAAGCTGAGTTCTTAAGATCCTTAACGTTAGGTGGAAAAGAACTGAGGGAGTCTGAAATTCCGTGCTGACCCTGTGCCTTTTTTGTATATGCATCATTTCTTTTTAAACAGCCCTTTGATTTCCTAGGGAGACATGCATGCGATTTCACAGTTTGTTTAGGATACCCTGGCATCAGGATGAATAGACAGTAGGCTCCCTCGGTCAATCTGGCAAATCCCATCAACAATCACACATCCACAGGACTTCACTTTAGACATGCCCACAGAGGTGGCGAGGACCTGAGCCCTCCTCAGAGACCAACAGTTCCCCCCCCTGGAGGCCTACTGGAGAGCCATTTCCCAGATCTCTCTTGGTTTATGCACCAGGCATCCGATGAGATCATGAAGCACAGCCTACACCTTAAAGGTTTCCCCAGGCATGCTACTTGGTCAGCAGAATTAATGAGCAAATGCAGCGCACGCTGTCTGCCACGTACCGAGGGAAGAGACGAAAGGCCTGGAGTTCAAATGCCAGGCCCCAGCAGTTCAAAGTCCTTTTCGTGTTTCTTCAAATGAGCTGGGCCGGAGGACGTGGCGTGTGGCTTCGGCACAGAGCACAGACTGATTAAAGAGAAGAGGGAGCAGCTGGCCATCTTTATTCCACGGGGCTCTGGAGATCCTGCCCACAAGCAGGCGGTGTTCTCCTCTCAGCCCTGAGTACTCAGGGGCATCGCCTAATGGCAAGAACTCCCGCCTGGTCTTTGGACTAAACCATGCTTATAATAACGACTTGAAGCAAAGGAGGAGGGCAGGGACAGAGAGTTCAGAGCCTAAAGGAGAACCTTTCCCCACCACTCATTCTTAGGTAAACACGTGTGGCTGGCTGTCACCCACATGCTTCCCCAGAATGCCCTGCTCTGGTGAACTGATGGGAACTGCAAACAGCAGAGTGAGGTTCACTCCCCTCCACAGGAGGCATCTCTTCCCAGCAGGAAGTTTCTCTCTTTTTCTTTGCCTCAAGTGTCCTAAGGAAATAGCTGACCCAGAAATTCTCAGAAATTCTGGGAAAGAACACCTTTTAGGGAACCTTCTGCCTGTGATCGGAGGACATGGTGAAGCCGTACTCCTCAGGGTGGTCAGGCTGGAGCTCCCGGTGCATAGCATATCCCCGCTAGGACAGAGACAACTGCAGCAGGCAGGAGATTGCCAGTGAGACGGAAGGAACTGACGTTGGTTATGTATATAAGGGCTTGCATGATACCTTGGGTTTTATTTATTAATAACCAAAATATTTCAATGTGTCTCTGCTTTTCTGGTCGTAAAGTCTTTGCCATCCTATTTTTTTACTCTTTTTTCTGTGTAAAATGATTAACAGTATATCTTTGGCTAGAGTTCCCTGGTTCTGCTTTAATATAGTTCTTGGCAGACGGTTCACACTCTGTTATTGGTGGGTCTTACGAGGGAAAAGGCATTCATTGGAGCAAAGCTAAGAGAGTGATGGAAATGAAAATGGTTCTGCTAATAAACTGAAAACCGTGGCAGGTTTCGCAAAGCATCCACTGATGACAACCGGCCCCCTCGGCTGGAGCCTAGAAAGCTACCTTTTGATAAGAGTGCGAATGGGTGACTGCTTAGTTTGCCTCCTGCTGGAACCAAGCCACATCTAGTTAGTTAAACCCATGACTAGTTCTCCGTCCACCCCTGCTACCTTCCCTGGCTCTGTCCATCTTTTTTCTCTCCGTGGAGGTGGGGGCAGCTGCATACAAGGAGGACAGGAGGGACGCTGCACCTGGGAGGCTTGGCGTGGAGGAACCGAATAAGTTTTAGAATTGTTCGAGTTCAACAATCCATTGTAGGCGGGGGGGCTTTTGATCATATGAATAAGGCCAAGCACCACTCAGTAGTGTTCTGCTTGTTGTCTCCATTGTTCTCCAGCACCTGGCCCCAAACCGGTCTCCAAACAAATATGTTGACCTTGACCTGCATCTTTCCCTCCATCCCATCATATTGATGGCATTCTTTCACAAGACAGTTAACATTTGCCCTGATTTAAAAGGCACATGTTGGGGCTGGAGAGATGGTTCAGTGGTTAAGAGCACTGGCTCTTCTTCCAAAGGTCCTGAGTTCAATTCCGAGCAACCACACGGTGGCTCACAACCATCTGTAATGAGGTCTGGTGCCCCCTTCTGGCCTGCAGACATACAGACAGAATATTGTA
Source organism: Microtus ochrogaster (assembly GCF_000317375.1). NCBI lineage: Eukaryota > Metazoa > Chordata > Mammalia > Rodentia > Cricetidae > Microtus > Microtus ochrogaster. Next base: position 23,028,314 of record NC_022019.1, read on the forward strand.
TGCATAATAAATAAATAAATATTTTAATAAAAAAAAGGCACATGTTAAGATGTATTTTCAGTGAGCATACTTGCCTTTGCCAAGACATTCAGAACTGTGTTCGAAACTCGGTGTCACTGGCTGGATAGGCATCTTTGGCAAAGCACCATGGTGGCATGGTGAAGGCACTGTGCCTCCAAACGAGAGAGTTAGACCTGGTACCCCTGCCCTCCGGGGGATGTGATGGATGCCTTTCGAAGAAATAAAACGCGGTATGTTAATTAAGGCACCAGGCTGAACAATAGGTATGTCCTAAAGCCAGGAAGCTAAGTGTGACATCACCCATCCCTGTCTTAAGGCTATGCCATCCATCCACTCTTCCATGCGTGTTCAGAAATCACAAATTTTAGAAAAGAAGAATGAACATGTCCTTGCCTGTAACTGACGACCCTTCAACCACTCTACAGTATATAACAAATCCTTTGAGATTCTAACCAAACCTCACTGAAGCTCTGGGCTCTTGTATGAATGTGTGTGTCCCTGTGTGCGTCTAGGCATGCATAGAAGTGGATAGGTCCGAAGCCCTGGAGTCCCTTCCACCTCCCGCCTTGTCTCTTGCTATTTCTGTCACTATGCTGCATATTCTAGACCAGCCAGACCTCAAGCTTCCCCATGCTTCTCCAGCCTTTACCGCCCACCTAATTAGGTATGACCTCATCTAGCTCCTTCCCCTCCCCCTACCCTTTTCTTTTTAAACTGGGTTCAGCTCTAGAGATCAACATCAGGGTCTCAGGCTTGCACAGTAAGCGTTTCTGCCCACTGAGCCTCTCCCTACCCACAAACACTTTTTGAGCAACGAAGCTTTCTCTACGTTGTCAATTGTCTGTAGAAATCTACAATACCATTTTGTTTTATTATTGTTGTCTTTCATTTCACCAAGAAGTTGAACAGTGATTTCCAGCCAAATTAGTGAGTCAATGTTAATTAGAATAGCAGTATTTGATCTGAATAGTTGTATCCATAGCAGGATGCCTTGGGTTTAAAATTATAAATATTAAGGTCATCTTCATCTGTCCCCTTGATTTCTTGAGTTCCAAGATTATCTCTGATTTTCTGTTACCAAATTCCCCTCATAATTAGATTCTGAAAGCCCAGTGGGGATGCCCCCACGGGGAGTCTGAGAAGAGGTTCACCACAGACTCCACAACAGCCAGGCACAGGAGTTACTAAATACCAAACTAGCATCCTCCAGCTGACTAAAAATGTCTGTGCCGAAGGCAGCTTGCCTAAGGGTCTTTTGAGAGCGAGAGCGAGAGAGCGAGAGAGAGAGCGAGAGAGAGAGAAGAGGAGAGGAGAGGAGAGGAGAGGAGAGGAGAGGAGAGGAGAGGAGAGGAGAGGAGAGGAGAGGAGAGGAGAGGAGGGGAGAGAGGCCTGAACTGTGCTCTGGGGCAGCTATCCACAGAGGTTTAGCGCCTGACAGAACAAGAGGTGTCTGCTATGGAAAGTGGGGCTCAGTTGGTAGCTACATGCCAGGGTCCATGCTCCCCAAGGCAGGGACAGCACTGAGTAGAAGCCTAGGCTAGGACAAGCTGCTTTCTCATGTCCTGACAGCCTCGGGCATCTCCTAAGAGCAGTAGCATCTAGGAAGGACCCCGGAACCAAAGACAAGCCCTCGCTTTTTGGCCTCAGCTGTGTGTCTTCCGGGAATCTAGGGCCGACCAGGGAATAGTTTTACTTTGTTTTTATACACTGTGCAAATCTTACCAACGGACTTCAAATAAATGTTGGTTTGGGGTCGATTTTTCAGTTCTCTGATTTTATATGCAGTTACAATTCCCTGCCATAATAGACAGACTTCTTTAAAAAATATAAAAACCATTTGTCCTTGAAAATTGATTTCCCTGTTAAATACTTGGAGACAGATGCTATTAAATGGACCCTGTAGATGAAGAGCCCTTTCTGAAGGAAGCCCTCCTGCTGCCCAGACAGTCCCTATGTATCTGGATTATACATTCTTGATCTTACCGTAAACATATGCCCTTACTGTTCTGCAGAACCCAGCAATAATACCACAGTTGACTCCTGACTTCCCTCATAATGAGCAAACTTTCCGTAATCGACTACTTCCGGTAAAATGGCCCTGTGTTTTTGAGATCGCCTGTGGCGAGGTGATCATCTAAGGGTCTCCCCAGGATTCCGCTGCTTTGCTGCCCTTCCTTAAAAACTCAGTGGAGCCCTGGTTAGGGTCCGACACCTATGCTCTGCCTGGAGCCAGGAAGGCTCCCTCGAAGGGATGGATGGATTCCCCTATGCCACCCCCAGGTGCATGTACAGAATGCACAGGGGCTCTGCAAGGCTGAGAGTGAGATCTTCTGGACCCTGAAGAAGGCTTGGGCTGCAATCTGCCTACCAGGCGGAAGAAGGGAGTGAGGATCTCTAAATCATTGTCTGAAAGGGAGAGCCAAGGAGGGCTTGACTGTGAAAGATTCAGACAATGGGGGCGGGGTGTCTCAACCTCACCTCTTGCATACAGCCCACAGTACCCCAATATTTTTCGGCTCCCTGTGGCTGGGGGCATCTCGCTGTGTTAAGGCTCACTGAGACTCCCCAGTTTCCTTAGCAGGCTCGAAGGACACCGAGGGAATATTTATGTAATAAGATGCGAAGTTGCTATGGCAAATACTATAGCAACCTAACACCTCCTGGAGCCAGGCAGGGGCCTGTAACAGCAGTCTAAATTTACATTTACTGGAGTGTCATTTTATCGACACTCTTAGCATCTCGTCCTGACAGGATGTTAAAATATGTTTTTCGGCTCGAGTTGGAGCAAAATTAGCACAGTGTTGTTGGAGTTTAAGGGTAGTCTTCACGACTTCTGGAAAAAGCTAGCAGACTAATCCTGGAAGGGGTTAGATGGCAGGCTCCAGGTGAGTTTGTAGGTGTCTCTTGTTTTGCTAAGCATGGGGCTCCATCACCTTGCCTTAACTGGTTTCCGCCTTTACTCTGCAAGCCATTCCGAGGCATGCCCGACCATGAAAAGGGAACTTGTTCTCAACGCTGCTGTGTGCTATCAAAGTCTGGCTCACCTGTGATTTCAGTAGATGCTCACAGAAGACACTTTCAGCATGTTAGCTCACTGCCCTCCCCTTGAAAGGCAGCTAGCATGGTTTCAGAGCAAACCTTCTTCTCATATAAAAACAAAATACAGCCTCTGAAGGAAGGAAGTACCTGAGGATGGCGAATGTAGCAGAAAATATTGCTGCTGCAGTGCTAGAGGGAAAGTTTGGATTTCTCATCTTTTTGCCCTTCTGTGTAGCAGAACTATCTATTTCAATGTATTTTGTAAAGCTCAATAGAGATAATTTTACATTATTTGGGTTTTAGACAGGCCTGCTTATACATTTTTAAAAGCCTTCTGCTATGCTAATGACATAAATGCAGAGCAAGTCTGTGTTCCCTGTTGGCTCGTGGCTTTTTCTCACAAATCACTGGGAGCTGAGGCTACCGTGAGTGCGCACCTGAGCTTCTCGAGGCCTAATTACAGAGACAGCCCTCCAAGACCATGTTTCAGCTCCATTAAATGTGAGCATGGCTGAGAAGCCCTAGATATGGAGGCCAGTTACTAATGAAAAGTTCTTACCCATTGATTTTCTTCCATGTCTCTCCGTCTCAAGTTTTAAAGTGTGCCTCCAAGGCTGTCAAAGTGGGACACTGGCCAAGAGAATCAATATCAAACCATATTACAACATAGCTGTTGCTAACATCTTAGCACCGTGATATACTGCCGATGGGCATCGATGTCCTTATCCTCATGTTTTTATATCTCATTGTTCATCTAAGCACACTTGGTGGCGTCAAGCTATTAGACCCTGGCCAGACATCATCCCGATCAGATAGCCATACACTAATGGAAAAGGAGACCTTGGCCAGACATCATATCCCGATCAGGTAGCCATACACTAATGGAAAAGGAGACCCTGGCCAGACATCATCCCGATCAGGTAGCCACACACTAACGGAAAAGGAACCTGAAAAAAGTCATTGTTTCCTCTCTTATTTTCAGAAATTCCCCTTTCCATTGCATGTTTATCTTGTAATTAGAAGTCCTGGGAATTGATGCTTAAAGCAGCCTACGAATTGTTACCATATTATGCTTTCCTGTGGCTCCGAGATGCTTCTCTTGTGCCGACTGAGTAGTTTTGAGACTTGGAACAGACAATGTGTTCAGAACTGAAGCATCCTGGTTTCAGGACACAATGTGTAAAATCTCCTGAGAAGTTTTTAAGGAAGAAATTTTTTTTTATTTAAACTCTAACCACTAGCAGGGGAGCAGAGAGAATCTTCTCTGGGGCCACAGTTGCTGACATGTTAACTGCAGTGCTTCAGACTGGACAATGCATGTTCCACCGTGAGTCCTTCCTGATTCTACAGCTTCTGGGTTTACACTTGGGGTATGTGGCCATTGCATCTCGAAACGGTTATATACATTTTCATTTCCCAGCATTCTTTCGAAATGTTTAAATATCTCACTGTACTATTAGGTACACACTGCAGTAGAGTATTGTTTAGTGATACATCTCATCAGATTTGGAAAAAGAATCATGTTTTAGAGATTTTTAAATGGCACAATCCAAGGTTCTCAATGTGGTTGCTAAGTGATAAAAGCGTTTACGAAATTACATATGTGAGTAATCCCAAATGTGTGCTTACATAAGTATACATGCAAAATTTATATGTTAGGAGGAGAGCTATAAGGAAATAAGTAAAAATATTTAGAGTGTGTCTGTAAAAGATGATAATTTGATTTTTTATTATAAATGATTTTTATTTTTCCTTCTTTGTGTATTTTTAAAATGCCTACAGTTGTAGAGGTGTGTGTATATGTAATGAACACGAGAAACATTAAGTTTAAAATTCTGTACCAATAAAAGTTAGCCAGACATCACATCTGGCTGGGTGTGAGGGTATAGCTTGCAGAAAGAAGGGTACATAGAACAGCTGCAGATGATGAGAAAAAGCTTCCAAGTTTTCTTTTAAAAAAAACCTGTGAATAATATAGTCGCTATGAAAAGGTGAACATGATAAAAGATGATGGAACACATATTAATTTCAGCAGCCTTAAAGTCCAAGCCCCCCTCTCTGCTAACACTGGTTCACGCAGACACCTGTAGCAAGATTGATTCCTACAATAGTAAGTCAGCTGGGTGCTGACAGTGTAAGGAACCTTAGGATGTTAGCCTAACAGGTCCAGCAAGTGTTGCATAGTAAAGGTGCACCCAGGAAACTGCTTTTAAGTCAACTCCAACAAAAATAAATATTCAGGAAACTTGCATAGTCTGTCTTATGGTTGAAAAATATTAAAGAGCGCCTGCTATACGGGTATAGACAGAAAGAAGAAACAGTTTGAAGAAGTGTCAGGATGTGAGTGGATGAACCATGCACACAGTTGCAGCCAGTGTCCTCTGTTACCCAACTCTCCAAAGTGATAAAGAGAAAAATAAGGATCCTTCTCTCTGAACATGAGCACACAGTAAATGATTGATCTAAGCTGCAATATCAGCCCTTTGACTTCCCATGGGATTCCCTATTTTCTTTGCACCCCCAGGGCCAGAGAGAGCCCACAAGACTATCAGTGTATTGGCTCAACATCTAATTTCAGGACTTATTGAAGTGCCTCTCCCTGTTTCCCTGTTTCCCTGTTTCCAGTGCTTTTCTTTATAAGATATGCCTCTAAATACATCTTTGAAATAGAAGTCTGAGGGAGAGCATACAGGACAATATCAATCTAACCGCACTTCCCACACCCAGGGAAGGTTGGCTCTGGAAGAGACACTACAAGCAATATGTTTTCTTTCCTCAATATTCTGAATTCAATAAGGACCAAAATTGAGTTTTTGTACCTCCAGTAATAAGTGGAATTGCTTAATAAATACAAAAAGTCAATAGTGGACCTTCTTGAGTTATTGTAATTATAAGTTGTAAGGCTCAATCTGTATTATATTTGGCTAGTCTTTTGGGGACAGGATGAGAACTTTTATTCTTCTCTTAGTGACTTACCAATCAGTTTCTATTTTTCTCTTCATACCAGATTCTTCTAGTACAGTTTGTGTAATTCCTAAAACCATCCCTTTCCCTGGCCTTAGCTCTTGGCCTCTGTGATTATCTGAAGCATTGTCACAATACAAAGCAGTGACAAAATTGAACAACATCCACTGGATCATTACAGTGTGTCTGGGACCATGGCTTTTGTCTGGAAGTGCCAGATTAAAGGGGAAATTACTAAAGTCATGTAAGACTAATTAAGACTCGGTCCCTGAAGTGAAAGCATTGCTCATACATTCTAGGAAGCCTCACAGCCCGTTACAGTCCTCCTTTGCCTAGGATAGCCTTTGCCTAGGATAGCCTTTGCCTAGGATAGCCTTCACTTGCTGTGCACTCAGTTACTGCCCGAAGCCAGCAGGGAACCCTTGCTATAAAGAATGGTGAGAGATGAGAGACTCTGAAAAATGACAGTTCATCTCAGCTCTGTGACCCTGAGAGAAACTTTTGTGTGCTTTTAAGCCAATAGGATGAGCACGTCTGAGGTGTGAGAGTCTCTCGCCCCTTGCCCCACATAGGGCCCTTTTCCCTGCAGAATTCCCAGCATTGCACACAGTAGGCAGATGAAGGATCTTTGGACAGACAAGAAGCTACTGCTAGGAAGAACTTATTTCACATCACTTGGGGGATATTTTTGTTCTTCATTTGGAGCCAAACATGGAAACAAAGACCATAGTTTCCCTATACTTCACAATGTTTTCACATTTTTCAGATAAGGACCCTGAGATATTTGTCCCAAGTCTGAGACTTGGTATCAAGCTTCAAAGTCTCCTCCCCCAACCCTGTGTCTCTATATGTGTGCATGTGGGAAGCCAGAGGACAACCTTGGCCATTGTTTCGCAGTCACCTTTTAGGTTTGCTGGCCCACCCTCTCACCTGCTGGCCTAAAACTCACGTAGTAGGCTGGGCTGGTTGGCCAGCCTGTCCAAGGATCCAGCTGTCTAGATCTCCCACAGGGCAGGGGTCACAAGCCTGCGCTGTGATACCTGGGTTGATTTCTTTAATGTAGGTTCCAGGAGATCCAACTCAGGGCCTCAGGCTTACCAGGCAAGCACTTTACGGACTGAAGTTCATCCTGTCCCCTCACCTTGTCTTTCTCAAATCTATTGGTGCCCCCCTCCTTCATGAAGCCCATGTCCACTGGGCTCCAGTATTGGTAGGAACAGCAGTATGGAGGTACAGAGAAGTTTGCAGTTTCTCTCACAGCCGCTGCTCCTTAGAGACACTAGCTGATCCCCCAGGCTACTTCCCTCTTCCCTCTGGGACTGGGCTTTCCTTGTTGTGTATCGAAGACTTGTGTATAACTCCTTAGGAGAGAGAATGAGACACCCTTTCAGGGTATTAAATCATGGGGAAATATGGATAGGTAAAGGACAAAGCTAAGAGAAAGAATGGTATTGTTTGAAATTAGAACAAGGTTGAAATTACTGCAGATGAAAAATATATCTTTATTTTATTTTGTTATTATTTTGTTAGTGAAAGTTGTTAGGTCCTATTGGGGGAGGCCGCTCAGTCATTTCCATGCCACCTAGACTTCCGAAATAATCATACAGAAACTGTATTATTTAAATTACTGCTTGACCAATCATTTAAGCATATTGCTAGCTAGCTCTTAAATCTAGAATTAATGCATTTCCTTTATTTTATATTTTACCATGAGGCTCGTGGCCTACTGGCAAGGTTCTAATACTTCTGTCCCTGGTAGAGGCTACATGGCATCTCTCTTGACTCCGCCTTCTTTCTCCCAGGATTCAGTTTAGTCCCCCCCCACACACACACACCAAGCTCTATTTTGCCCTATCACAGGCCAAGCCATCTTCTTTATTCATTAACCAATAAAAGCAACACATACACAGAAGGACCTCCCACACCAAGGTCCTGGGGATTTTTTAATAGAAATTAACATTTTAACTAGACTTTCTTCCCAACCCCTGCTATGTAACATTCAGGCTCCTAAGGAATATTATAACTGATGCCAGATCATCAGCCCTGTGTTAACAAAGCGTTTTATAGAAAGTTCTCCACAGCACTTTTTCTCTGGAGTTCAATAAGAAGCAAGTAACAAGAGAACTGCCTCCTCCGAGGAATTCTTTTAACCTTTCAGAAACAAAATATTTCATGCTAATTTCTGCTTAATTAGAAGGAAGTCATTTTTAAAAAAAAAAAATATCATTGACGATGGGCTTGAAGCCTGTTCCATCCCTGACCCCTTTAATTTAATCAAGGTCACCTAATAAACTTGCCCAAACAGCTCTATTTCTCAATTAGAAAAAAAAGGTGGTGCCATTTCAGAGCATTCAGTGTGTGATTAATAGCCCTGAACGGGGGACTCAGCATATGCTGGGCCCTTGTGAGGAGCCGCTGGAGCCCCTGGTGAGAATAAAACCTTGGTACCTGGAAATCATACTCGTCAGAATCAAAACAAATCACCTTAATGAGCAAAGCAAAAACCTGGCTGAGCGAAGATGAGAGGAAGGTTATCCTACCCAATATAGAAAAGGTTCTAATGTCTGAACTTCTCTCCCCATTGGAGGGGGCGGGAATTGCTATAATTTAGCCATGCAGACAGTTTATAAAACGCATGCTGCTTTTTCCTGCCCAAGGGCTTAGAAAAGATGGACTCTAAGTTGCCCAAATCAGGCTTCTGGAGAACTCCAGTGTAGAAATAAGTGTGTTGTTAGAAGAGTGGAACCAGAGCCATCTGTGTGGATGAAATGCCCGGCATTCTGAGAGGCTGCCCTGGGCTTCCTCCTGAGCTGAAAGATGGCCAGACGCCTCCGGGAGCTGTTTTGAAGAGAACGTTATTCAGGTGTGAAAACAGTAGAACTGTGGAGAAAGGAACCTGTGAGACTGAGCACCGGCCTCCCCGGTGAAGTGCTGACCAGCGTGGAGAAATAACCGAGCCAGACCGAGCCAGACTCCTAGATGCAGCTTAGTGTTTCCGGGACAGCTTGCCCCACAGTGTCCCCTCTCCAGCCACCAGCTTTCTTAAAGGCAGCGTGCACTCATGCTCAGTCTCCTTAATAAGGTTACGGGGAAGAATCAATGAAAGGATTTATGGCAAGTTGAAAATACCTTGCTCTGCAGTGGAGCGCAACAGTGGCAGGTACACACAGATGGTATGGGTGAGTGTCCCGTTCTGAGCTACTCATAAGGATCACCTGGGTACCCTGCGCAGGTACCCGTGCTCTGGGCTAATGCCCAGTCATCGGCTTCCAAAACACTCCCCAAGTGATTCTGAGGTACAGAGGGTGGAGAGAGGGGCCTATAATATGAGGGTTGGTGGTTCTTCGTGATAGGAGGGAAGGAAGAACAGACAAGACAAGGTAACAGTATGGGAGAGACTAAAACCAAGGTCAAAGGTCAACGTGTGATGGACAGGAAGTGACTGGGCTAAAGGAAAAAGAATGGAGAGGAAGTGGTGTTATTCTGGCTTGCAAGGCCCTGGTGAAGAAACTGCCTGCAGCAGGCACAGTGAGTTAGCATAGGAAGGACCGCTTGAGGAGGGAAGCGGGACGGGCTGGTTCAGAAAGGCCTGGTCCAACCAGAGGTCCTGCTGCACAGCCAAGACCATTCTCCCATGTTGGTGGTCAGAGAGGAAGCAGGCATGTCAGTGCAGTTTCTGGGGAGTCACGTCTTTGTAGCCTGTAACCGGCCTGGAAAGAGCTTGCCTACCTGAGGGACCTCCTCTCCTGTGGCAGAAGCCAGGCCAAAGGCTGAGGTTCAAGAGTGATTAGTTCTAAACGTTTAATCTGACGTCTGTGAGAACCACGAGGCAGCCACCGTGGGAAAGATAGTGGCTAAGAAGAGCATTGCAGGACAGCCTGTGGGGGTCGGAAGGATGGAGGCAGCCTGGAGGATTTGAGGAAGTGCCCAGTCACCGTCTCAGGGGAGGCAGTAAGTAGCATCCCGAGTAGAAGAGGAAAGGGGTTGAGGAAATGTAGGAGCATTTCAGACTGCAGAGATGCCTAGAAGTCCATGCCCAGGGCCGAAAGCTGGGACAAGGCTCTTAGATGCCGAAACCTAGTGAAAGACTGGCAGAGCCATCTGTAGGTCACATTAAGGTCTGCTCCTCCAACCCTGCTACACCGGGTGACAGACAGCTCCCCCGCAGAGGAGGAGACTGAGAGGCAGCTCTGAAGCAAGTTGAGGTGAGGTTGCATGTGGAGAGTGGAGTTCCCTTCTCAAAGTGTCGGTGCAGCTGATTTGGTTGAATCAGAGAGATCAGGTTCAGAAAGCGGAGCTTAAGCAAAGGCACTGAGGGCTGGTGGGCTGCCCAGGGCAGGATGTGTGTGCTCCTCAGGAAATGGGATCAACATCATTATTATTATTACTATATTATTATTATCATCATTATTTACGTGTGTGTGTGTGTGTATGTGTGTGTGTAACGTATGCATCAGGAAAAGAAAAAATAATGCCTTTTAGGGGGAAAAAGTCATGAGGAACGTTCAGTGACCATCTGCTAAGGGAGGCTGCTGTGGGTTGGAGGAGCGACTGCTTCTATCCCTGCCCAGCCGACTGTTAGGAAAGCCTGTCTCTTCTTCTGCTGGCCTTGCCCGTCTATCTGCCTAGGCCAGCGATCTCATCCTTCCTAACGTGATCATTTAATATGGTTCCTCATGCTGTGGTGACCTCCCACACACCGTAAAATTATCTTCATTGCTACTTTATAACTGTAATTTTTGCCACTGTTGTGGATTGTAATGCAAATATTTTCGGAGATAGAGGTTTGTCAAGGAGGTCACAACCCGCGAGCTGAGAGCCCCTGGAAGCCACTGAGTCCTTAAGTTTCTACTCTGCAGTGTTTTCTCCTACGTCACTTCCGCTTCCTCCCCAGCACTCTCAAACAACAACCCCCCCCTACCCCCTCATGCACCTGCACACTCACACACACGTGTCACCACCCACGGTGGAAAGAGCCGAGCTCACTGACTTCTCCTCAGGCTCTCCTTCATGCTAGCCTCTGAGGTAAGATGGATTAGGGTGAGAGCCCCCACACCCTTGGCCAACTCTGTCTCCTCTTAGCCCAGAGTGGCACTCAGCTGGGTTTCCTGTCGCCACCCCTTCTCTCGCCCTGAGGACTCCAAAGTTTCCTTGGACCTGAGAACACATAGGTCAGCGTTGGTGACAGTGGACTTTGCCCGCTGTTGGAAGTCAGCACGGCCTGTTCCCTTTCACTTATTTTCCTCTGAGGAAAAAGGGGTACGTGAGGTAGTGGAGGGTAACCGTGTAATTGGAAGAGTGGTAAAAGCTGATAACAGGCCGAGCCTCAGCAGTGTCTGGAGCCCAGCCACGCCACACGGGCCTGCCCCAGCTGCAGGCGTCTTCATTAGGAAGAGCCGAGATGGGGAGGGACAGAGGACTTCTTTCCTGAGTCACCCGCTGCCGCTTGCACCTCCGGGCTCACATTTAAGCCGCCATAATGCCAGGCTCTGTTTACCTGCACTCCTCAAATTACCCTTATTCCGCCGGCCTCATACAAAGATGGAAATAGACACTGCCTTGTGCGTCTGTTTAGCGCTCCCTAATAATAGCTAATGTGCAGACGATAATGCGCACGGCAAACATAAAATGTTATGTCAATGCTAAGTCGTAATAATAATAATCCTGCAAAAGCATAGCATAAGGAATTTCCGTGAGCAATTTGAGGACGATTGCTGCTTCAGTGGGAATACAGGTGTTATTGAGCAGACCAATTGTACTCCGCTGCCTCCATTAAGAGGCTCAGTAGCAAAAAGATTGGGTTTTTTGTGCAGATATCTCACTATGCCCCCAGCTCTGTGCCCGGCCACCAGGAGGCATGGGCAGAGACAAGGTCCCCAGGGTCTAGGCTTTCGTTGAGGTGTTCGGTGTTTTTCTCTGGTCCTCATCTGCCACCAACGATAGACCGGGGAACAGACCTTTGGGAGCTCAGAGCTTCTGGAAGAGCGTTTTCTGCCCCCTCTTCTCTCACTGGAGGCGCAGACAGAGGCAGCAGATGGGTGAGTTCCAGTGAACAGGCAATGTTTATCACCTTCGGGTTACTTAAGGAGCCAGGATTCAGCACAATTAAGGGAGCTGCATTAACAAGTTAGACTCCATGAGCTCAGAGACCAGTGAGTATCCCTGAGCCGTCCTAGAGGATAGAAGGCATAAAAAGGGGTCCTCACGTGATCCGTGTCAGGACTCTGGACTGCAGAGGGATGAGATCAATTTCTCCATGTGTCAACCCCAGATTTCTCCTGTGGAAAATAGGTTTATTTTAGACCGGGGTCATCCCCTCTGCTTTTGTAGCTGAGCCTCTGCAGCTGAACTCTCCCCCAAACAGCCAGAATGGACTACTTGATCTCCACCGCAAACAAGCCACTTCAGTCCGGACTCCCACCCTACACCCTTCTCAGACTGCAGCACGTAGCGGGCTCTGGCTACAGTCTGTACCGTTAACCAGCTGTGTCACCTCAGGGTCACTTAGTCCCATCACCTGGAAAATAGACTCAATAAACACATCCACCGTATCACACTCTTGTGAGGGTGGGAGAGGGGGTGAAGGCTGTGCAGATGCTGTGTTCAGTTTTCATGTTTGGCTTCGGATTTGGGTGGAGTGGTTTTTTTTTCTTCTGATAGTGTAGTGGTGGTGGCCGCATTGGCAGTTCTGAACGTAGGGCCTCATGAAGAGAAGGCAAGTGTTCTACCACCATGGACCCAGTCCTGAATGTTGTACTTACCAGTCTGACTGTAGCTACTGCAGTTATTTGGGGGACGTGTGGCAGGAAAACAGAATGGTGACTGTAGCTTTTGTCCAAGTGCCCCCCCCCAACTGCTAGAGAGGAACTGAGGGTGTTGGGTAGGGCTGAGCTTTCACAGGCATGAAAGGGGCAGGGGACCTGGGAATTAACCAAGGAATCCAACCAGAGTGGCTGGCCAGGTATGTGATTCCTTCCGAAGGAGCCAAACAGAATAACCCAGGCTAGCTCGGGAAATGATGTAGAAAAAGTGGGAGCTTCCAGATGGAGTCTCAGAATCAGTCCCTTAGCACCACCCGGCAACCTGGTAAGTCCAACCTGCGAGCCAGGCTACACCAAACTACAGGCCTAGCAGAGGACCTAAAAGTAGGTGTTTCAATCAGCCTACCAGGAAATTCTAATAGGAACTAATATTTGAAGAGCATCAGGTTAATGTAACCCTGGAGGCCTTATAAGGTCCTGATTTCCATGGCTTACAAAAGTAAGGGGGGGGGATTTTTTTTATCACAACAATCTCAGAGGCACGAAGAGCATTAGAAACTGTACAGAAGGCATGGAGGGTCCTGGCTTGCATTCTGCTGCTAAGAACCAGTCCAGTGCACACTTCCTGCTGTGATCAGTCTCTTGCCTTAAGCATGACTTTTTGGGTGCACAGCATCATGGTCTCAGCCATAGTCCAGTGAATGGGGACCTTGGCTACCCCACAAGAAGATTTACACAGAGCAGCAGATAGACTGCTGTAAAAGAGTCCCCAGGTCACTGAGTCTTAGCTACAGCCCTTTTTTAAGACATCAGAAGGCAAAGTTGTAACAGAGAGGGAGGCCATGAAGGCTCTGAGATATTGTAGGATTATCTTCCCAGGCCTTCAGCCTACCCTTACCCCCTTGTATATAAGGACAATTGCCTACCTGGACAGCAGCCAGTGAAGTTCTGAGGAAAAGACTGTCTTTGTAGATGGGAAAGAAACACACAGTTTAACCACATCCTCCCAGCATCCCAGGAGTACAGCTGGCAAAGTCGAGAGAGAATGTTAAACACAGCATTCCCCAAAGACACAAAGACGAACAGTTCCAGAGAAATGCAAATATTGCTAGCAACAATATGTTAAAGCATTTTATTATTTAGTTACATCTTGCCTGAGCATGAAAAAGATATTAACACACTGTCAGCTTACTGGGACATAACCCAAAATAACTTACATTTTTCATATATTGCTAATTATTTTTCTGAGGCTGGCTCAGGCTGGTAAGAGAGAGATTTCAAGGCTTTCACCAGATTATTTACTTAAAGAAGCTAAGCATGCCATTATCGGTTCCCATGGAAACCCAGCAAGTAATACAGGCAATGGAGGAGGAGGTCACTTTAGCCATAATTAATATAGAAAATAATGGTTTATATAGAATCTGGTAAAGGATACAATGAGATGCCGTGTAATACCTTTAAGCCTTTTCCTTAGCAATGCACTGCAATCTCTACATCAGCTCTTACACTCCAGTGTCACTTCACAAGTTTTACAAGTTCAGTGCTCATCTTCCAAATGCAATGCAGTTTTGCTTAGTGGGATTTGCCCAATGTTTTCAACTGCTCTTTTGCTTCAGAAAGTCCCAGTGTCTAGAATTTTCTAAAGTACTCACCAAGTAAGAATACACGTGTGTATCTGTCAGCTTTACCCTTCTTAAATTGTATATAATATGGCTCCTTGCCTTGATTTCTCAATAAATAGAGGGTTTGAGGGCTAACTGGTAATAATCGAGGTCCCACTAGATTCGGTGGTACCTTTAAAGTTGCCAGCGGTTGGTTTGGTTGTGTTCAGTATAGTTTACAAGCCGGGTATTGTGTCAGATTCGCTTTAATGCTGAAATTTGGTAACCCGCATGGATGGCTCTTCCTACAAATCTCCAGTGTATTGGAACACAGCACATTGTATGGATGTTTTGATTCAGAGATAGATAATCATTCATTTTAATCCTTACCCTTATTTGAATAGTGGATTTCTTGCACAGTCTCTTTAGGTGGCTTTTACTGTAGAACCTTGGTGACACATTTATCAAGACTGTTTAATTTATTGCAGTGTCCCAGAAAAAAAAATTAAAGCAGAAAAGAAGAAAAATGAGTTGACCTTTCAAGTTTCTGGGTTTCTAACACACCAAAACTGACAGGCATTATTGGGATTTTGTTTCTCTCCGAGTTCTAGTCCAAGGAATATAACACAGCCTCCACCAGGCGCCCTTGTCGAAGGGGTTACACGTCTGGGACCACCACAGGACTCTGAATAACGTTTTCTGACAGGAAATAGGTTACGTAAAGTTAAGTGGAGTCAATGCCCAATTTCTCACCCTTTAGGAAATAACTACTTTGCCACCACGGGTATGATCAAGTTTGGTTTTTGTAAATATTAAGCCTGAAATTGTTTAATCAGGAAGATAAATCAGTTCCGTGCCCTAATTATAAAGCAGGTGACGGGGTTGGTGATGGTATTGATTTATTGTGGGGTGGGGAAAGGTACAGCTGTTTCTTTTCCTGCTCTCTCTTTTCAAATGCAATGATCTTGCATTCCTGTCCCAGGAGTGCACCCAACACCACAGTCTGCTTGCCAGGCACAAGGATCATGACTTAACCAAGAATGAGGACTCTCAGCTGGACCACTCCATAGGCTTATAGGACAAACCCTAAAATAATGGGTGGAACTTTTCCTGTATGTATTTATGTTCAGATGATTTATTAAAATAATGCTGCTGGCACATGCTTTATAGCTGCTTGCATTTTGCTACACAGATTTCAAGATATCTTGCAGACTCTGCAATTCATTTGGAAAACGTAATTTTCACCCCTGCATACTAATCGATTTCTTCACAAACACCTGCTATCAGTTATGATAATAAAAATGCCACCCTGAATTGAAAAGGGGCCAAATAGAGCTTCCCAAGGAAATGACTTAAGTGTCTTTGAATGCCACTAAATGTGGTAATGTGCTTGTGTAGTGCCAACATTTTTTTCATCGTTTGCCTCCTCGGTGGTTCTGCCCCGTAGCAGCATCCGTCTTCCCGATGAGGCCTCAATGCCCTTGCCTTTGGAGCGGTGAGCTGGCTGCTCAGGGCACCCTGGTGTCTCAGGGTGTGGGGTCGATCTGAGATTCAACTGCACAATGTTAGAAAGCACTAACCCAGGCTCCTGGGTTAGTTTCTGATTTTATACATCTGTGGAAAGTGTAAAAGCACCTGCTCCTGGGCTTTACACACCCACATACACCAAACCGAGTTCCCTTTATTCCTTCTCTTCAGCCTCCAGTTCATTCCATGCACCATCGCCGGACTAATCCTCCTAAATCACCAATCTCATCTCACCCTTCCATTACCCCAAACACCTTCAGTGCGTCTCACCCCCTCGGATCTCAATGCTCCCATTCCCTCACAGGCTCCACCTCTTGCCCACTGCTTCTCCAGTGTCTCTCATTACTGTCCAGAACAGCCTCCCTCTCGTGGTCACTCCCAGGTTTTTGCTTATGGTCTTGCTCCCGAGTGATCCTTCCCCTCCTCTAGGGTTTTCATCTTCCAAAACACACTTTTCTAGCAATTTGTTGTCTCCTTCATTTGTCCATCCCCTCTAGGGTGGATTCCCTTGTCATATACCTTGATACTAAGTTGCTTATTTATTCATTCAACCAAAATTTATTGAGTACCTATTTTATGCAAAACATCATTCTACCCCTTTCGCCCTTTGAATTCATTAGTTTCTTTTCCGTGTGCCATTATTTATTATTTATTTATTTATTTATTTGGTCGTTTCGAGACAGGGTTTCTTTGTGTAGCTTTGGAGCCTGTCCTGGAACTCACTCTGTAGACCATACTGGCCTCAAACTCACAGAGATCCTCCTGTCTCTGCCTCCCGAGTGCTGGGATTAAAGGTGCGTGCCACCACCACCTAGCTTTTTATTTCAATAGACTTGTGAAAAGTGATCTATTCTGTGTTCTCTTTTGTGATCTAAGGTGCCCAGACAGACTTGGGCATAAGGAAGTATGCAGTAAATGCTTGTTGACTAATTGATCCCTAATGGCTTTATAATGGGAGTTTCCTGGTTAATTGCATGTTCTGTTTGATTAGTATTTTAGTGTGAACTATATATAGATTATCATTTTTTGCTAAGTGGAATACTGTATAACACTTAACTGTAAAGCTATTATTAACATGGTTTGAAGTTCGCTCTGTGTTTATCAACTGTGCCGTGAAGCCTACAGATAGCTAGCTGACCTCATTCTGGCCCTAGGTCATGGCAAATGGCAGGTAGAACATGGACCTGAAGACAGGGGGCTCTATACCTTTATGTACCATAAGTCAAATCCAAGAAACACTTCTAGCAGCAAGCCTTGCAAGTGTTATTTTACTATTCTCTTCCTGTCCAAAGAAAACCATGGCTTTTCCGTAAGGGGAGAGAAACAGTAGGCCGCTGCATGGAGAGTATGTGGGAGACACTGTTTCTGAACAGTTGTTAAGGATCAAACTCATGAACTGACGGTTCAGTGTCAGTTAGAGCAAGGCTGAATGACTAAAGGCCGGGTTTGCGGTCTGTCTCAGTTACTTTGACCAAACCAGTGGTGGATTTCTCGTGTCTCATATGGCCATCACCTGCTGAAATAGGACTCAGTAGACTCCCATCTGGGCCTGATGGGGTGACTCAGTGGGCTAGTTTATATAAAGAAACCCCTGATCCAGGGCCCTTACCAGTGGGAGTGCCCAGCAAACTGTTGTTATATTGCAAAGCTCCCACAGCGTGAAGATGGAAGCAGGGCAAGAGATTCCAATCCTGTCTTTGCTCACACAACTCTATCACTAGGTGTTAGATGTTTCTGGAGCCTTGAGGTTTGTAAGACCCTGAGCAAAGTGCCTTGATTTTTCTATGAGAAGGAGATGGAAAATTATACAAATTAAATCTGCATCAGCATACTGAGACTTTCAGGTTTCAGGGAGGAGCAGAGCAAGCACTCAGCCTTGCAGGGGAAAAAATTTTTTTAATCTGTTAGCGAAACAGGTGGAACTAGGTTTCCATTCTGATAGCAGTTAGAGAAAACAATCTGTGCAATTTGTCCCGGCAATAGAGCAAGAAGGAGCATTGTGCAGAGCAGTTCCCCGCTCCCCTGGGAGGCTGCTGCATGCCTCAGCCTGTGAAACAGCTGCTTAGTTGAGAGAAAGAAGTAGTTCAAGAGGCCGAGGCGTCATACAGCCCGAGAGAGAACGGTCACGCGGCAGATATGGCGCTTGCCAAGAATTCTGAAAATCCTCAGCACTGGGCATGGCAGACAGGCTTATGGGAGGGTGTCCAGGGTTGTGGGGAGAGGTCAAGAGGCAGGAGTTTTGAGGGATGAGGCCTATGCTCTCTGGAAATATTCGTACATAAGATAGGAAAAATTTAATAGATTAAACAGATTCTGAGGCTGTTGCTCACAGTATTTGTTTAGTAGGGGTGCCCGCCCTACAGAATCAATTCCTAAAGTGGTCCACACCAACTATTAAACAAAGAGCCCTGAGGGACAGCGATCAGAGTTTAACTTCTGAGTTGATTTGAATCCCAGTTTACACGAGACTTTCCTTCCCACCAAAGGATGCCTCAGTCTGGGCAGGAAGGGTGACTCTCCCAACTTCTGTTTCTCATTCAGCCCTGGCGGCTCAGGCCTATGCCCTCAAAGAGGAGAATGACAGTCTCCGGTGGCAACTGGATGCCTACAGAAATGAGGTGGAGCTACTGAAGCAAGAGAAAGAGCAGCTCTTCCGAACAGAAGAAAACCTCACGAAGGACCAGCAGCTCCAGTTCCTCCAGCAAACCATGCAAGGCATGCAGCAGGTACCCACCACGTGGCACTGAGAGGATGGGCCTGGGTGCCCTTCTGTGGGGATGAAAGACAGCTGTTGGCCAGAAACGGTGGAGAGGAGAAAGGCTGACCAAAGAGCTAAGTCCATAGCCAAGGGAAGTGCTGAAGGCAGTGAGAAAGCTAGACTCTGGAAAAGCCAGCCAACGAAGTCTGTTGAGAATTACCCCGAGAATAGGAAATAAAGGGCGAGAATTTGAGAGGTTAAAAGTTGGTGTGAGTGTGTGTGTGTGTGTGTGTGTGTGTGTGTGTGTACGTACGTACATGCTATGTGGTCAAATTCTTGTTGCCTGTAATAACGTGTTCTATACTTAGAGGAATTTTAAGTTCAAAGCTTGACAGCTGATCTTTACGAAAGGTATGTGTTCGATTTTTTTTTTTTGTTCGTTTTCAAGATCATCATCAATACAAACTATATTCTTTCTATGTCTGGGTTGTTCTTAGGGTCTAGTTTTAGGGTTAAGTATTGATCGTCGAGTCTGGAGAGATGGCTCCATCTGTGAAGCGCTTGCCAGGCAAGCCTGATGACCTGAATTCAATCCCCAAAACCAATGTAGAAAGCCAAGTGTGCTGGCTGGATTAAACTTACAGTCCCAGCACAGGGAGGCAGACCGGGCCAGCCCTGGGACTTGCTGGCTCCCAAGCCTAGCCTAATTGGCTGGATCCTTTCTTAGAAAACCAAGGTAAATAGTGCCCGAGGAATGATACTAAAAATAGACGTGTGGCTGCCACATGCATGAAT
>NC_022019.1:23048524-23054712 GCF_000317375.1 Microtus ochrogaster
ATGGGGCCACACGGCTATGGGAATGAAAAGCTGTGCTTTTGTTGGGGACTCTCAGACCACAGTCGGGCCTACTCCATCCAAAGCTCTGTAGGATTTGCTGCTGTCATTAGAAAGGAGGTAGCAGCTGTGGTCTAAGGACCAAAGGGGGAGCATGTGCCATGGAAAATAAGGAGAGAGGAAAACCCAAGTAGAGACAGTTAGGGAAACAGAATAAGACAAAAATCACAGATGGATGGATGTCTGAACACATCAGTTGATAATGTTCTCCAGGCATACGGGGTCTTTGAGTTAACTGAAAATAATAGCGCATAAATTATTACCATTACATACGGGCACCTTTTAATTATTCCTTTAATTATACAAAACCAACCGATGCGTTCTGGGGGTGGGGGGAAGGATTGCCTTTGTTCACACCGGAGAAAGCGATTAGGTTGATGGGGAGTTTGACCACAGTGGATAGAGTGCCTGCTGGATTCCCTGCATTTCTACTGGCTGCTCTTTCTTAAATCAGGAGCATGAACTGCCTACAAATGCGTTAGGGGTGGCTGCCACAGAAGAATGAGACAGACCAGGAACAGTAACTGAGAAGGAAGGAGAAAAACTAAATAAATTTCAAAAAGGTTAGCATGTTGCGAAGTGAGCAATGGTCAGGTCATAGAGACTGTCTTAAACATCTCTTGCCATTTTAAAGCCATGTTTCTGAGTCCTGGCTCTGAGTCCTAACTGGCTGATGTTTGCAGTGTGTGTTAAACTAATCAGTGAGCTCTGGAGGTCAGAGCCAGCCAGGAAAATGTCACTGCAGTCATTGCTCAGGTCCCTGCACTTGGAAGGCGGCTAGAACAGCTGCTGTGTGAGGTTCCTGGGGTTGTCCATACGCCCCAACGAGGCGCAGAGATGGGGCCTGCTAGCATGTTAATCTGTCCCTTTCCCCAGAGAGCACGATGGCAGTCTGCAACAGCTGTCACACTCCAGGCAGCAGGCCCTCTTTTCCTCCAGAAAAGATGTCTCTAATTTCTTTAAAAGTAGATAAAATCTTGAGGCTTGTCGCAGTGTGCAAGGTTGTTCTGCTACATTGGGAAGACACCTGCTGGGGTCTCAGCATTGAAACACACACCATGCATCTTCTGCTCAAAGGGCAGCATCGAGAATCCTTAGTCCTCCAGGGGAACCATTGCTGATAGTTTCACTGACCCGATTGTTCTGTTGATAGGAAATGCACTTTAACAGGAAGGTTCGTTCGTTCGTGTACTGTGGTTTGAATTCAGCATCAAAAATGGCACCTCACCTCCTGAGGGTTTCAGGTTCAAGGCGTAGGCATCAATAAGGTTGCCTCCTTCCAAGGCTGTGAGAAGACAGTTCTTCCAGGTTGCTGGCAAACCGCAGGCAGTCGGGTCTTTCCTTCGTTTGTAAACATATTTCCCTGCCCTCTGCTTTTGGTTTTAAATGATGTTCTTTTTTTATGTGTGTCCAGATTTCTGCTTTTCCTAAGAACACAGCTCATGCCAGGTTAGGAGTCCACCCTCCTCCAGTTTGACTTCACTGTAGCTAACCATGTTTGCAGTGACCCCTTTTCCAAATAAGCTCACATTCTGTGGTTCGGGAAACTAACACTTCCACATACAGAGGGGATGGAATGTCTGAAGCATCATCACAAGTGCATGGCAGTCGGTATGTGTTGAGTAGAGGATGGAAGGACCAGGGCTAAGAGGCAAGAACAATGTGGGCCCTGTGGAGCTCTGGGTTGTGTGAGATTCATGGCATCTTAAAGAGTAAGGCAGGGAGGGTCAGCACTGCATCAGCATGCAGTGCAGGTGAGGCTTCCTGAGTACAGAGAAGCACTTTGCCCATGGCTTTCCAGTGGTTTTCATTGTTATTGGTTGTTAAGCAGGTGCATGGCTACTCAGAGGCAAGCTGTGTTTAAAATGTGCGCGCTTTTAAAGGTTCCTGTTTCTAGCATGTTCTGTCATGTGGGAATAAGTTACTACAGCTAGCTCATCTGAATCTCACCACAAAGAATCCTCACAGCTGTAAAACACACAGTCAATTCACCATTGTAACAAATACCTGAGATAAATGGACTTGTAAAGGTAGGGGGTTTCACCCGTGGATTCAGATGACTTTGTGCACGGTCACTTGGGCTTGTTGTTCCTGGGCCTGTGACTGTGTAAAATGTCACGGAGAGGAGGGTGTGAGGGAACAGAACGGACCATCTCCAGGCAGCCAGGAGGCAGAGGAGAAAATAGGGAGTTGGGCTACTAGTCTCCCCAATTCAAGGGCACATCTCAATGATCCAAATTCCTTCTAGCAGGCCCCACTTAAAAGATGCACCTTCTGACATCAGACCCTTATGGTATTCAGACCTTCAGCATCACCAGCATTTTGAGTATTTACAAGATTCAAACTAAAACAAACTCAGATACTTGATTTCTGTAATTTATCTACATTTGAGAGCACTACTATAGCAACAACACGCACACTCCATAATAAAGAGTATTGAATGACAGTTTTTAGAATTGTCTTCAAGTTTAGCCAGAAGTTTCTGATTTTTTTTTTCCTCCTTTAAGCCCTTGCCAATGTGTTGACCAACGTCACTCCATTTCTTACATGTTTGTGAGAAAAACATTACGAAGCAGAGTTCTGAAACACGAAAAGCCTTAGGGTGACTTTGTCCTGTTGGTTCTCAGTTTGACTCTACACCACACATGAGTCATAATTTAATAATATTAGACATTTCATACCTGAGGAAATAACAGCTTGTAGCCATGGTAACATGATCGCCTTTACCAAGCCATATGACAGCAATTAAGTTAGCCTCCCTCTGCCGGAAGGCTAAGAAGGTTAGTGCCATTTTTTTACTTTCATTTATATCTTTAGGTATACAAATAAAGAATCAACATTATAAGCTTGGTTCATCTTCAGATTGCTACACTGAGCTGCTTTGTTAGGTCTACCAAAATAAAATAACTCCTGTAGATGCATTTTGTTCTATGAATGCTGACAAATGCATCCAATCATGTAAGCCTCATATGGCCATCAATCTGTCAGTCATTCCCATAGCCTTTCCTTCGGGCTCCTTTTATCTCAGCCCTACTTCTAGCATCCACTGAGCTGAAATCTACACTTAACAGCTTCCCATTTCCAGGATCTTCTAGTTTGCAGCCTATTAAGTCTGGCTGCTTTCACGCAGCCTGCATTTGGAGTTCCTCTGCTGTCCCGTTTCCTACTGAGCAGAATTCTATTGTGAGGGAAAGCAAAGGTTACATCTGGTCACTGGTTCACAGGCATCTGTGGCGTTTGCCCTTTGGGGTAAATACGCACAGATTTGGTATTAATAGACAAACTGTCCAGCTTCACTTGGTTAACTATCTATGATTGGAATGGCACAGAAAACATCCTTAAGACAATGCCATTGTGTTTTCCCAGGGCTATTGCACCCGATGAATTCCCATGAGACTGCAAGAGGTGTTGTGTGTCCTTCCTTGTCAGTCAGCATAGTTTGCTCAGTCACTCTTGACCACTGTAGCAAATGGATGGAAGTGACTTGTGGCTGATTCATAACTAAATTTAGATAGTACTTTTATTTCTATTCATGAGCATAGTCCAAAAGACCATATAGTCTTAAACATAATCTTAAAAATAGATGTTTATTATTAATTGTTCTTTCACAATTGTATAATGTATGTAATACATTTAGTTGCTCTCTCCCTCTCCCATTCCTATGCCCCTCCTATCTTTATCAGCTGTTCCCTTCATTAAAAAAAAATCCCAACAAACAAAAACCTTCTTTCTAATATTCATTGGGTTTTGTTTTGTACCCCAAAGAGTTTAACTGTGGTCCATCCATGTGATCCTAGGTTTAGAACTAACCAAAGCCTGGTAGGGTTGCTGGTGGGTATGCATCTGGATCCTATGCCTCTCCGTCTCTCAGAATCTGTTAGTTGCCACTAGATCAGCATAACTGGTAGGGCCCATGAGCCCCTTGTCCATTCATAACCAATTGCGGAGCAGGGCAGACTTTCCTAGGCACAGTGCCCATGGGCACAGTTGCTATGGGTTATAATACCTATGCTATGCTTAGAAGGTGGAACTACACAACCCTTCTCCCTGTCTTCTGACTTGTACATTTTTTTCTGTCCCCTCTTCCATAGTGTTCCCTGAGTGTTAAGGGGTACTCTAAATGTTTTGCTTAGGTCTAAGCCTTACACTGTCCTTTATTCTCAGCATCTGTATAGCCGTGAGTCTTTGCATTCACCTGTTTTCTGTGTGGAGAAACTTCTCTGATTAAGGTTTTGTTGTTTTTTTGTTTTTTGTTTTGTTTTTTTTTTTTTTTTGGTTTTTTCGAGACAGGGTTTCTCTGTGGCTTTGGAGCCTGTCCTGGAACTAGCTCTGTAGACCAGGCTGGTCTCGAACTCACAGAGATCCACCTGCCTCTGCCTCTCGAGTGCTGGGATTAAAGGCGTGCACCACCATTGCCCGGCTTGTTTTTTTTTTAAGTCTGTAAATATAAACACATTTAGAAGGTATTTTGATGCTGTGTCAATTCAGCTAATCAAGAAGTCTTTGGTTCACCACTAGGGGCTAAGGCCTCTTCAGTGATGGGCTTTGGACCGGGTTTACAGTAGTAGTAAGAGTAGAGTGGGCCTCAGGTCCAATCAGGGAATTGTGGGTCACTCCCCAAATAGTTTTGCCATTATTCTATCATTGGTTACATCTTACCTGTCAGGTTGGTATGATAGTTCATAGAATTCTCAGATGGGCAAGACTATTGTTGTCTTTCCCCCCCGTCTGTCCTACAACCAGCAGCCTGCACGGTAGCACTAAGCACAGTAAGCATTGACCAGCGGAGAGGACGCTCTGTTTCACCTTGCTTTCTCTGTATGTTGCATTCAGACTGTGTAGTATTTTCATCAAAAGTGTCTCATCAACGTTTCACTGGGTTCCCAGGCGGTAGGTTTCCTCATCCTTCCTTCATTGAAGAAGCCTGTGTAGGACAACTGAGAAGACTGATAAATATTCAGGAACCCAACGGGATGCCATTAAAGCTGATGATGGCAAACTGTGGATGATTAATGGCGATTGTTAGAGCGCCTTCATACATACTTTAAGTGGGTACTTTTTAATCGCATTATCAAAGGCAGCCTGAAAATCAGCTATGGTAGGCCAGTGAACCCATTGGCCAGCATGGAGCAATGGCTCACCAATGTTCTCACTTGACTTTAGTAATGGCCAGGGCGTTTAGCTCTCTTGACAACATTTAGCAAGGATATATCAGGAAAAAAAACATGAGCAAAATTGGATTATTATGAGGAATACCACTTTAGAAATCAAGTGAGTATTTTTCCCATTATAATCAGAGTAGAACATACATGTGATTTTCTTTATTTGTTATGGCACATGGATAAATGTTACTACTACGTGAAGATATAAAATCTTCAATAAAAGAAGAACAATCCCAGTTAGTTTAATTAAAATTTGGGTGAGAATTTGACTTTGAAATACTTATTTCTGCAATAAATTCAAGCATTTTGAAGTTAGAACATTAATAAGTATATTTAGCCACTTGAAGATATTAAGCCTGTCTTTTGCATGCCTGTTTAAGCTGCTTAATTGAGTAATTGCTTTCTTCTAGATACATAGGAAAGTGCATTGTACATCCCTTTCCCTTCCAAAATGTAATAATATATATGTGTTAAAAACCAAGACAGAATAATGGAGTGGTGATAATGGCAGCTGTGGAGGTCGTGGCAGCTGCTTGTGGTATTGAAGGTGTCTGTAGTAAGAATGTGATGAGAACGTTGACTGAGGTAAGAATACTGGATGTGGTGAATGGTGGTTATGGACAAAACTCTGCTGAGAATTCTGTTGTGAAAATGCTGACTTAGTTATGATGGTGAATGTGAACTGGTGGACTGGTGATGATGAGAAGGTTGGCTGTGTGAGAGTGAGGGCCGTAGTGAGAATTGTGACATTGGTGAGAATGTTGACATTGGTGAGAATGTTGGCTGTGGTGAGAGTATTGACATTGGTGAGAATGTTGACAATGGTGAGAATGTTGACATTGGTGAGAATTTTGACATTGGTGAGAATGTTGACATTGGTGAGAATGATGACATTGCTAAGAATGTTGTCATTGGTGAGAATGTTGACATTGGGGAGAATGTTGACATTGGGGAGAATGTTGACATTGG
>NC_022019.1:23054812-23056732 GCF_000317375.1 Microtus ochrogaster
CATTAAAAAAAAGTGAACTCAAATTGGATTATAGGACTTTATAAGTTTAATGCAGGGTATCTATAATTGGTGATATTTACTTCAACTGTATTTTTTTAATTAACCTCTTATTCAAAACCATCACTAGCCTGGAACTCATGATTCTCCTGCCTCAGCTTCCCAGCTGCAATTTTTGAGTGCCACCAAGTCATATATATTTTTATAAATAGTATCAAATTAGTAATCTAATAAAGAATAGAAAAATGTCCCTCATGTGAGTTATAAAATAACTTCTACTCTGTGGATAAGGCTTGATAGGAAGAAATATAAACCATAGCATGTGAACAAAGATTTGATACCTTATCTTGGGAACCAAAACAAGTATCCAAAATACATGAGGAAAATTTGGAACTAAATATGTATCATAAAGATGTATGAAACGGGACAAAATACCTGAATACAAATATCATCTTATTAATAGAGATAAACATTGCAAATAAATATAGGAGCAGATTCTAAGTCAAATGTCTTCAAATAAAGCAAAATCAAAGGTTAATGAGTAATCATTGCAAATCAATATCCATATCTTAAAGTTCCAAAGGCTGAGAAGGGCAAAAAGCAAAAGAAATATTCATTCTTTGTTGGTAAAAATGCAAAATGCTAATCTCCAAATTTCTGGATAAGTGTTTGGGAAATGATTACAAAGCTAACCATTGCCAGACCGTGCCATCAAGGATTCCGACTCTAGTATTTTCCTATGTAAAATAAATATCATATGTACAAACAAAAAATGGTTGTATGAAAATGTGTACTGCAGATTTACTCAAGTTTCAAAACAGTAGGTAACCACGATACTCTTCAATAGGTATATTAGTGGATTCAATGTGGACAATCAAACAATAAAATATTAGTAAATGAAAAAGAAAAACACTCAAAGTCTGGGAAGAAATTATCAGAAAAATGACAAGATAAATGTGCAAAAACTCAAAAATATACAAAACTATAGAGACCATAAAAATCAATGATTTTGTTAAATAAGAGATTATTAAGTGGAGTACGGGTGAATTTTATATAAAAACTATAGTTAAACCTATTCTCTATAATACTATAATGATGAATACTTTTCACTATATAATATAAAAAACATTATAATATTTAAACAAAAGAGAATATCCTATTGTAAATTACAAGCTTTAGTTTATAACAGATATCAATCTTGACTATAAAATCATAGCAAATGTAGTACAGTTATAGAAAATACCAATAACCATGAAAGGAGAAAAGCAGATGGAGGGTAATTGTCTATGATCTGTTGTTCCATCTTCAACTGCGGAAAATGGTATAAATAATTCTTTATTTTGTCATCCTTAGTTCTTGTGTGTGTGTTATATGCATGTGTATATGTACTTGTGAGTTTATATGTTACTGTGTATATTCACTGTGCTTGTGTGCCTGTATTTGGAGGCCACAGGCAGCCTTGGATGTGTGCCTGTATCTCTCTTACCTTAGTTTGAAGGCTAAGTCTCTCACTGTATCTGGAGGTCGTCAATCTACACAGCAGATTGATCAACTTTCTCCAGGGTCCTTGTATATCAGTCACTCCAGAGTTGTGGTCTTAGGTCCTGAAGACGTTCCAGTACTCATGTTTCCTTAGCAAAACCAGTACTCACCTCATCAACCATCATTATCATCACCAGAATTCTAGATTCTTAGTCCTCAACATGCCACATCTTTGAGACTTTCAGAAATCTACATTCAAATATTTATGTGCACTTATATTTTTAATAAATCTATGTTTTCACAAATTGAGAAGATTATGACAAGTATGTATTGCAAAATAAATAGAGAAATAACTGCTTGTCAGCCAATACAACTGTAATTCATAAGGGCTTATATTGTTATTGTTATCAGATGTTTCTAGTTAATGAGAGTAATTCAGCC
>NC_022019.1:23056952-23063404 GCF_000317375.1 Microtus ochrogaster
GAGACTCAATATACTGACACTTAGAGCATATCTGTTGTAAAGAAGCTGTTGCTTTCTTCAGTGTCTACTATATAGAGGCTTGTTTAAATTGATGGAGTCATTAAAACTATAATACAGGAGACTGGGGAAATGACTCAGAAGTTAAGAGCACATACTGCTCTGGCAAAAGGTACATGTTCGAATTGCAACACCCACATCTGCCGGCTCACATCTACCTGGAATCCTAGTTACAGAATGATCCAACATTGCTGGACTCCATGTAACCAGGACTTATGTGAACAGATCCACATACATAAACATAAATTTCAAAAAGTATATAGTGTAAAAGAATTGACTGCCTAGTACATTTACAGTACATCTTTATCTCAAATTGTAAGGAAAACAAAAGATAAAAAATACAAAATGTAAAAAATGATACAAAAATTAAAGAATTAAAAAGAACAAAAACACCCTGTAGGCTTTCTATTTTCTTGTCCCAAAGTATCATGCAATGCAAAAAGAAATATATTTTTTATGATTGTTTGATTATGATTATATTGAAGAATGAATCCAATGAAATACTTGAAGCAATATGAAATGTTAAATAAAATTAAATCAGTACTGAAGATACATACAATTTTTAAGACATGCCAAGTAAGAAAGGTAAGAGAAGAAGGACTTTCACAAATCCAAGAAATTGCCTCCAATTCAATTATTACAGAATGAAGGCAAAATTCTTACTTCCAAATGAGATTAATATACATTCTCAAAATTGTACACTAAAATAATTTTAGATTTGAAGCATATATTAAAACAAAACAATTATTTAAAATAGAAACCAAAAACTGAAGCAAAGATTCACAAATATATATTCTATGTAGTTTTCTTAAAATGCATAATAGATCTCTCACAAATATTATTACACTATTTTTGAGAAGAGTAAAAAGATGGCAAATATCAATAATATTAATGATATTAACAATGTAGTATAGTTACAACAATGAAGATTCGTTTATATATAATTGCAAATTGTTCCACATTTATCAAAATAAGTAATTCAATAAGTCAAGATCATATAAACAATGGACGAGTGAATTCATTTTTGAAGGTTTGTAAGTTATTATAGGAATTTTACTGTCCAGTTTCTGGAAAGTATTTTATAACTTCGGGCAATTCTGCAATTTCTTACTAACTCATTTTCTTAGTTTTGCATTTCATTGATATGATAAATGTTATGCCAAAAACAACTTAGAGAAGGATGTGTTTGACTTATAGTTCATGGTCACAGTTCATTGAGGGAAGCCAAAGCAGGAACTCAAGGCAGAGGAGTAACCTGGAGTCAGGAACTCACCAAGGCCAGCTGGCCTGGGTCTGAAAAAGCCTGGGATAAAAACGGACTCTCTGAACATAGCGGACAATGAGGACTACTGAGAAATCAAGAACAATGGCAATGGGTTTTTGATCCTACTGCATGTACTGGCTTTGTGGGAGCCTAGGCAGTTTGGATGCTCACCTTACTAGACCTGGATGGAGGTGGGGGTTCCTTGGACTTCCCACAGGTCGGGGAACCCTGATTGCTCTTCGGGCTGAGGAGGGAGGGGGACTTGATTGGGGGAGGGGGAGGGAAATGGGAGGCGGTGGCGGGGAAGAGACAGAAATCTTTAATAAGTAAATAAAAATAAATAAAAAAAAAAAGAAAGTAGATCATAGGAAAAATGTTGCTTCTTGCCTTTTTGTCTTAGCTTGTCCAGTTTGCTTTCCTATACAATCTGGGGACTCTTTACCCAGAAGTGGCCCACAAGGGACGGGTCGCTGTCACTTAAAGCATTAGTTAATAAAATGTTCTACAAATTTGTCTAAAAGCAATCTGGTGGGGGTTTTGTCCTGTTCCTCTTCTGAGATGTCTCTAGCTTGTATCAATTTGAAATATGTCTTACCAATTCAATCACTATGTAATTATCACCCCCTTACCCTTATTGTGCTCCTCTCATCAATACAGACAGATGCTCAGTTTTGATGTGGTTGGTATGGTTCATCCTTTTCAGTTACTTCAGAAAATTTGATCCACTTGAACCCACTTAATCCAGGAGAAAAGTACACTGGAGTTTTCAGAAATGGTCATTTACTAATTATGTGTATCATTTCTGTGAATGACTACTTCAAAGTTTATTAAGCCATTCATTAAGATTTGACAAGGCTGCTTAGGGAAATGGAGATTTAAATGAGGGTGTTTGATCAAATAATCACATTTAAATCAAAGGAAATTATAATAATCTTAAAGGATATGTCTCATATAAACCCTACTATATCATTATGACTTTAATACATTTTAAAATGTGGACCTATAAAATTCAAGTTTCTCATCATATATCATGATAAAATTAAAAGTTATTTGTTAATTATGTAGCTACAAGACAATTTAGAGCTTTTTTGGTGTGAGTTCCTTTGTTTTCTATTTAAAATTATATCCTGAAAATGTTAAAGAACAGATTGATCAAATTTGGAAAAGAATAGGTTAGGAGATGTGTTAACAGTTTTCTTTAAAATTCCCATTTTTGGATTTACTTACATACATACTAAATCATACTATTTGATAAATTACTTTGGTTTTGATGAGACTGATTAATTAAGGTATCAAAACATTCAAACACATTGACTATAGTTTTCAGATAAGCATAATTGGGGGACGAGTGATGCGATGGTTTGGAGAAGTATGGCCCCCAGAGACTCGTGTCTGAATGCCTGGCCTGTAAGGAGTGGCTCTATTAGGAGATGTGACCTTGTTTGAGGAAGTGTGTCACTTTGGGTTGGCTTTGAGTTCTCCTATACCCAAGCTATGTCCAGTGTGGGACAGAGTTCATTTTCTCTTGCCTCCAGATCAAGACGTAGAACTCTCAGCTCCTTCTCCAGCACCGTATCTGCCTGCATGCCCCCATGTGTCTTGCCTGTACTATAATGAAACTGTAAGCCTGCCTCAGTTAATTGTTTCACTTTGTAAGACTTGCCACAGCTGTGGTTCTTTTCACAAGAATCAAAACCCTAAAACAAGTAGGAATCTAATCCCCGAGAAAAGAAAATACAAGTAAGAAAAGTACATCCCATTTTCCTCTTTTTGGGTCTGGCTAGAAGTCAAGATCAATGACACTGGGTTTTGATCCTACTGCACGTACGGGCTTTGTAGGAGCCTAGGCAGTTTGGATGCTCACCTTACTAGATCTGGATGGAGGTGGGTGGTCCTTGGATTTCCCACAAGGCAGGGAACCCTGATTGCTCTTCGGGCTGATGAGGGAGGGGGACTTGATTGGGGGAGGGGGAGGGATATGGGAGGTGGTGGCGGGGAGGAGGCAGAAATCTTTAATAAATAAATAAATATAAAAATAAAAAATTAAAAATGCAAATAAGAAAAGTATATGCTTACACACATATAAACAACACACAAGGAAAGGCAGTTATGCCCTACATGAGCTAGGATTCTGATATATTATCCAGGACATAAAATTGCAATGGAAATAAGTTTTCCATTGTGTCAAAAGATATGTAGTCATATAATCCCTAATAGGAAAACCCAATTGCCTATAACAAACTGCTTTTACAAGGCTGAATCTTGTTAGGCTCCGAAAGGCAAAGTCTTCCTATTTTTATTTTCTTTTTATGCAAAAGACATAATTGAACCTTTGGAATATCTCCAGTTATCAGTTAACATTCTGCTTTTAAGAGTATGTACAGAACTCTAGTGGAAAAAGAAAAGTCTGCATCAGCAAAGCTACCTATTCTCTCAGATGATAAAAAGAACAGCTAGTGTCCTAAAGAGCATGGTAGAATACCTCTGCCTTCAGATATTTTTAAACAATACCTTTCTTTCTATACTACAACAGCTTGATTTTGAAAGGGCTTGGTAAAATAAACTGTATCATATTTATATATAAAAAGGGTACATATGTTAAACTTTGAATACACTATGAAGAGGTAACATTGATAAATGGGGAAATGACCAGACCACTTCCATATAATTTTATTTTAGTATCCAATAGTTTATTATCCATCTACTATAAATATTTGTTTCAATTTTTCATAAAGGTTAGCTTTAATGTTCATATAATCCCAGAAATTGACTATAATGTGAATTATTTTTTTTTAATTTTTAAGATGTATTTATTTTATGTGGTTGGGTCTTGAGCTAGTATATATGTTTTACTAGTATACATCCGTGTACACCATACATGTGACTTTTGCCCCTGAAAATCAGAAGTGGGTGTTGGAACACTTGGGACAAGAGTGTGAATGATTATTGTCCAACATGTGGAAGCTGAGATACACATGCACTTCCTCTGCAAGGTTGCACTCTTAACTGCTGAGCCAGCACAACTGCCCATGTTGCAAGAATATTAAAAACCACATTCATTCAAGAATAAGCCACATTGAAAATGTAATTTTAATAATACCTTCTTAAATTATGTAATGGTCTTCATAGTCAAAGGGGAAAGATTAATTTATGTGTGGAAAAAATAGAAAAAAATGAAAACCTGGTATTTAATTTTGCTAGGAGAAAACTGATCCGAATTAGAAAAAAAATATGAGTATTGAGTGTTTAACAGTCACAGAAAGAACACAGATGTTTGTCCAAGTAAAACTCAGATGTTTCTTAAAATGTTTTGTTTGGAAGGCAGCTATGCTCACCACTATACCACCAACGCAGAGAAAAAAAAATGTAGAGCTCAATAAAAATCAATTTTAAAAAAAAAGAAAAAAAATGTTTTGTTTGAGGAATTAAAATAAGAGGCAAATCACCTGCCATGCTAGAATTTGGTCATAAAAATATTATCAAATAAAATTCTGGGCTCTGATAAAATTAACTTGGTGAACTAAAATGTCTGTGTCCAGAATACAGTAACTCTCACCAAAACTCAGCATCCTGGTGTGTTTTCTAAGTTTGTAATTGATTGTAATAACCATCCCAGTCACTGAAAATTTTTACACAAAGTTTTTTTTTTTTTTTTTTTTTTTGGTTTTTCGAGACAGGGTTTCTCTGTGGTTTTGGAGCCTGTCCTGGAACTAGCTCTTGTAGACCAGGCTGGTCTCGAACTCACAGAGATCCGTCTGCCTCTGCCTTCCGAGTGCTGGGATTAAAGGCGTGCACCACCACCGCCTGGCTACACAATATTTCTTAGTCCTGCCTAACCATAGGTTGTTAGATAAAATGGGTTCATGAAGGGCACTTCCCTCTATATGATTTTGTTCTTCCTCCAGATTCAGAAGTGACTGAATATGTCATGGGAGTGTGAAGAAATGGAAACCCTCCTAGGTAGATTGTAGATATTCCAACATTTCTCTGAAAAGAAAACATAGTTCTCACTTACAGTATATTCAATATATACTGAGTTTCTTTGCTAATGGAATCACAGGGGAACCAATACTTAATTTCCCTTCATTCCGAATAGATAAGCAGACATAGACAAGTCACTGTTGACTATGAGGAGAAGTGGAAGAAATGAAAAGAAAACATTGGAAGGTTCAAATTATACAAGTGGAAGACTTTGGAAGCGATGGCTTGGATTGGAAGCAGAGTACATATCAAGAGGGAATGCTGAACAAACTAGAGATTGGAATAAGCATCATATAGCCTAAAGCAATTGGGTCATAGCCTAAAACAATACGTATGGCTTAGATAGAGATGGCTGCTCTCTGTTCCAAACTTCTTCCATGCGCAGCTAGTTCTTCAATACATAGAAATGCAGAAGTTTAAAAATCATTCTCTGGCATCAACTCAGTAGCTTTAAATATTTCAGAATGGTCAAATTAGAAATCACATTCTTGGTTCACAGCAAAAGTGAA
The DNA here is from genome assembly GCF_000317375.1 of Microtus ochrogaster. Classification (NCBI taxonomy): domain Eukaryota; kingdom Metazoa; phylum Chordata; class Mammalia; order Rodentia; family Cricetidae; genus Microtus; species Microtus ochrogaster. Next base: position 23,062,764 of record NC_022019.1, read on the forward strand.
AAATATACAATCCATCTCCTTACTGAGCAGCTTAGACTATTCTATGAAATTTGATAAAAATCCTTAAAGATAGTCCACACATAGGAAATAAGAAACTTAGGTTATGCAGGACCCAAATCAGAATTTAAACTGCTAATTGTCACTATGGAAAAGGGAATCAACTGATATTTTTCAGTTATTTTAAGAACTCAGGACATTGACAAATTCCTAAATTGCTACACAGAGAACTAATAGCAATTACTGATATTAAAAATAAATGCATCCAAGTATGCACCAAAAACTTACCTGATGTAATTTTTGCATTGCATTCACAATTATACTTTTTTTAGATTATTCACCCATAGACAAAGAAAAGTATATACAGTAAATGAAAAATGTCAAAAATTTAAACGACATACTTTTTGGGTTACTGAGTAAGCCCTCAGTCTTGGAACACAGTGAGAACACATAAAATATATAGGAAGTATGAAGAAAAATATATGTGCCAAATTATACTAACACTGGTATAATAATACCAGTAGACAGAGAATGTGACTTCCTCAAATGAGGTCAAGTCACAATTCTAGCTCCTGTTAACTACATATAATCTATTTTTAATCTTTGGCATTCTATGTTCTCATGTGTGTGTGTGTGTGTGTGTG
>NC_022019.1:23063504-23073995 GCF_000317375.1 Microtus ochrogaster
GAGAGAGAGAGAGAGAGAGAGAGAGAGAGAGAGAGAGAGAGAGAGAGAGAGACAATGTGCACGTGAATCACAATGATTTTAAAAGATTATGATGGCATATGGTAAGAAGCAGGCCTTGGCATGTTCAGCAGAACGATTTAGTGATTTCTGAGTTATAAGTGAGCAAAAAAGATACTTTTTAACTTTGTAAAACATTTGGATTTTCATAACTCCTTATATTCCAAAATAACAGCAGTTATAAACTTTATACTTGGCAACCTCACAGTCTTATTTCAAACCCAAGGAAGCTTATGTTGTGATGTCTATGGAAATATAATCATCTGTAGTCTATTTTCAACACTGGCAGAAGAGGAGTTTAGTTTAAAACCATATTTAACTAAATAATTAAAACCCTTGAAGATACTCTGATTTGTTTAGCAGTGTAGCTGAAATGAAAAATTAGCTAATGGCATCTAAATTAATATACTCATTAATGTACTCTTCTGCTAGCTTAATCCTATCGCCTCAGAAAATTTACAGGTAAATGACATCCAATGATGTTTTTGCAATTTTTAATCTACTTCCTCATAATTATAATCAGAAAATTATTTGTGCTATATACCTCATGAGTGTGGTATTACAAAAAAAGACAGGCTATATTTAAAAACTTTTAACATGAAGATGGTAGTAGAAATTCTTTAAACACAAACACTCACCATGCATACACACAATATTCAAAAATCTTTTTTGAACTATGAAGATCTGTCTCTGCCAAAGTGCATTCTGACTGGTTTAATAAAAGGTGAGACTGGCTTGTAGGTAGGCAGGAAGTATAGGCAGGACACCAAGACACACAGGATGTTGGGAAGAAGAAGAGTAGAGTCTCAGGAGTCATGAGGAGACACCAAGAGACTGAGCAACGTAAGAATACATAGATATGTTAAATGATCATCAGGGCAATACATAGATTAATCAAGATGGGTGAATTTAAGTCATAAAGGTTAGCTAAAAACAAGACTGAGCTATTGGGCAAGCATTTTATTTTATTTTATTTTTATTTATTTATTTATTAAAGATTTCTGTCTCTTCCCCGCCACAGCCTCCCATTCCCCTCCCCCTCCCCTAATCAAGTCCCCCTCCCTCGTCAGCCCAAAGAGCAATCAGGGTTCCCTGACCTGTGGGAAGTCCAAGGACCGCCCACCTCCATCCAAGTCTAGTAAGGTGAGCATCCAAACTGCCTAGGCTCCCCCAAAGCCAGTACGTGCAGTAGGATCAAAAACCCATTGCCATTGTTCGTGAGTTCTCAGTAGTCCTCATTGTCTGTATGTTCAGCAAGTCCGGTTTTATCCCAGGCTTTTTCAGACCCAGGCCAGCTAGTCTTGGTGAGTTCCCTATAGAACATCCCCATTGTCTCAGTGTGTAGGTGCACCCCTCACTGTCCTGAGTTCCTTGCTCGAGCTCTCTCTCCTTCTGCTCCTGATTTGGACCTTGAGATTTCTGTCCGGTGCTCCAATGTGGGTCTCTGTCTCTGTCTCCTTTCATCACCTGATGAAGGTTAATATTCAGCAGGATGCCTATATGTTTTTCTTTGGGTTCTCCTTCTTATTTAGCTTCTCTAGGATCACGAATTATAGGCTCAATATCCTTTATTTATGGCTAGAAACCAAATATGAGTGAGTACATCCCATGTTCCTCTTTTTGGGTCTGGCTTACCTCACTCAGGATAGTGTTTTCTATTTCCATCCATTTGTATGCAAAATTCCAGAAGTCTTTATTTTTTACTGCTGAGTAATACTCTAATATGTATATATTCCATAATTTGTATACATTGTATACATTCCATACTTTCTTCATCCATTCTTCCATTGAAGGGCATCTAGGTTGTTTCCAGGTTCTGGCTATTACAAACAATGCTGCTATCAACATAGTAGAGCATATACTTTAGTTGTATGATAAGGCCTCTCTTGGGTATATTCCCAAGAGTGGTATTGCTGGGTCCAGGGGTAGGTTGATCCCGAATTTCCTGAGAAACCACCACACTGCTTTCCAAAGTGGTTGCACGAGTTTGCATTCCCACCAGCAATGGATGAGTGTGCCCCTTTCTCCACACCCTCTCCAGCAAAGGCTATCATTGGTGTTTTTCATTTTAGCCATTCTGACAGGTATGAGATGGTATCTTAAAGTTGTCTTGATTTGCATTTCCCTGATCGCTAAGGAAGTTGAGCCTGACCTTAAGTGACTTTTGGCCATTTGAAGTTCTTCTGTTGAGAATTCTCTGTTCAGCTCAGTGCCCCATTTTATAATTGGGTTGATTAGCCTTTTACAGTCTAGTTTCTTGAGTTCTTTATATATTTTGGACCGCGAGGGGTACACCCACACACTGAGACAATGGGGATGATCTTTCGGGAATTCACCAAGACCAGCTAGCCTGGGTCTGAAAAAGCCTGGGATAAAACCGGACTTACGTAGTGGACAATGAGGACTACTGAGAACTCAAGAACAATGGCAATGGGCTTTTGATCCTACTGCACATACTGGCTTTGGGGGAGCCTAGGCAGTTCGGATGCTCAACTTACTAAACCTGGATGGAGGTGGGCAGTCCTTGGACTTCCCACAGGTCAGGGAACCCTGATTGCTCTTTGGGCTGACGAGGGAGGGGGTAGACTACTCTAAAATAGTGACTTCAAATATATATTTTCTTCCTAAAATTGTTTTGCTCAGGAATTATAGTCACAGTGATATCAAAGTAATTAGTATAATGATCCACCATTATCATCACAGGCACAAAGACTGTTGATAACATCAGCTTCCCCATCAGACTTACCTTATATTTTTTACCATTCAAAAACTTTTGGCCTTTCTTTACTGATTAATAATATATTGATATTTATAATCAATTATCTACCATTTGTACAAAAGAGAAAAAAAGGTGAACCAAACTCAAATGTAACTATTATAGATATAAAACTGGTATATTTTAAAAACAATTAGGTGATGATGGCAGGTTTGTCTTTTTCTCAACACTAATTTCTGCAAAAATATTTGTACCTTGATTTTCCAATATATGGGATAGAGTAGAATTCTATTACTTCACTTTAAAGTTACACTTTGTATGGGGGCTGGAGAGATGGCTCAGTGGTTAAGAGCACTGCCTGCTCTTCCAAAGGTCCTGAGTTCAATTCCCCGAAACCACATGGATGCTCACAACCATCTGCAATGAGATCTGGTGTCCTCTTCTGGCCTGAAGGCATACCTTCAGACAGAATACTGAGAATACTGTATACATAATAAATAAAATCTTTTAAAAAAAAAGTTACACTTTGTAAAAAATAAATTTAAGATTTTTTTATTTTTCAATTATAATTTAAATAAAACATTGTGTATTGTATAATACACAAATATTTACATTAAACACAAGTGTAGTTTAAGCTAACATAATTATACTTAATGACTACTGTTGAATTGTCAAAAGATAACACTTTAAATTATTATGTTGTTAAAATACTAATGTATACCAATTGTTTAAGTAATATTACTTTTTTTGTAATATTACTTTTTAAAGGGATATTCACTAGCTTCCAAGATCTGTAGATACACTAATCTATTAAATTATTCATTGCCAAGTCTAGATTCAGAGTTGGGATAAAAGGCTCTGAGTTTCACTCTTTTCTTTATTATTTTGACTAGTACATCTTAATTTATCTTGCCTGGATAAATTATTTATTTTATTTTAAATGTGTACATAATGTATAGATTTTATAGTAAATAGTTTAAGAACAAGGGAAATTTCAGTACTAGTAAAATTTACTCTTTTCCTTAGCTATTTTGAAGGAAAATTATTTCTTGGTTTCTGCGTTCAATAACTCACCGTCTTCCTAATTAAATCAGTCTACTGATTAAGATGTTCTTATTTTTATCAAGGAACATTCTGATTTCATTCATCCTATTAGTGTATTAGAAAATATATTAGCTGTAAACTTTTTTAGTAAACCTTGGGTTTTCAATTTGAATGACCAAGTTATCAGAAAAGAATGATGTCTTCCCTTCTTGTGATTTATATGTCTCTAAAATTCATTTCTGATTTTTTTTTAAGTTAAACCTTACAAGGTTCCTGCATTTCCTCAAGATTTTAGAGAAAACTTTGGTATTATAACTCAATATTACATTGTTAGCTTTTATATGTATATTATCTTGATTCTGCCTCATTTATTGATGGGTTTTTAAGATGAAAATGTGTTAAATTGTATCAAATGCCCATTGCATATTGTTAGAATTTCTTTGTAATTTTCTCCTTCATTCAAACCAACTGAAAGGCAGTCCATGCTTTGGATTTTAGTGATTAATCATCACAGTCACCATACTACTCAAAGGGATTGGCAAATCCAGTGTAGAACACATCAAAATAACAGTGGTGTCATTAATGGAATGGACAAATGCGGTTAGGCTCTCCAGAGAACAGGGACTGTTCCAATCCAAAACAGTCTTCAACGATGGAGAAAAGAAGCAAAGATCTACTGATAATATCTGACTTCGCTGCAAGGCTGTAGAAATCAAAACACTACGACAGTGCTCTAAAAATAGGAACACATCCCAGGGGAACAGAGTGCAGAACCTTAAAATAATCCTTGTAAATTTACAGTCACATAATTTTTCAACAAAGATGGGAACACGTCTATCGTGGAACACCACTTCTCAGTACTCAAGAGGCTGAGACAGAAAAACAAAGAACCAAAGACAAGCCTGACACAGTGTGGTGGAGATCTTTCCTCAAAGGATAGAGTAACAAACCAAACAAACAAACAGGAAATAAGGCTGAGAGCAGGAAGTAAAGAAGAGGTAGTATTTCCAGAAAACATTGCGTACCTAAATGTAACGACGTTCAATGAGGCACCTCTTTCTCACTGGTTATAAAATAAATCTATTATAGTTTGATCTGAGATTGTCCTTCAATCGATCTTCTAAGAGCTCAGTATCTAGCTGATGAGCTTTCTGAGATGTTTAGGTTCTGAGGGACCTAACTTCATGAACACCCCACACCTTCTGTGCATCTCTGCCTTCTTACCTCTGTTTCTCGGCCACCATGACTCAAGCCTTCGTTTCGCTTGTGCCAATCCACTGCAATGTCTCTGCCTCATCTTGGGCCAGAAGCAGATGGAGCCAGCAATCTCAGATCTGAACCTCCTGCGTATACAAACCTGCACGAACATTTCTTACTTTGAGTTGTTTCTAGGGAAGTTTGTAACAGCGATTAAAGGTGACTAATCCACAATTAAATAAATTTATAGGACTATAAAGAGAGATGCCTAAGGACAGTGGAATGAGCAGCCAGTTTTTATACTTGATCCCAAAAGCCTCGGAACGACATATAAAAGAAAAATGATATAATATTAAACAAGAAGCTTACACAGAAAGCAACGTCCCAATGAATAAATGAGCTTCAAAATGCAATAATACTTACATATATACAAGAAATGATTATAGTGTTTATGGAGTTAACATTCAGCTGCAAAAAAAACTCAAAAAGCTGATAACTAATAATGACAATAATCACCTAATTAAAGGATATTCACATATTTCACTTATGTGAAAAAATGAGTGGACAACAAATAAATAAAATACTCAGCATCAATAATCATCAGGGAAATTGAAACAGAAACACACTAAGATATCCTAGCTGCAAGAGAAAAGTAAAAACAATAGTTGTTAATGAAAGACAAAGGAGAATGTACTCTTCCAGGGATGTGGTCAAAAGATAGTTACTGTAGTCTGTTTGGGTAATACACACACATAAAGTCATTTTGAGAAACAGTATGATGTGCTCCAAGAAACTAAAATGAGGGAATTTTCCTGTCTTGAGTATGCTGTAACTTTGCTGGGCTATCTCACTCTCTCCCTTAATTTTTCCTTTCCCTGATATCCATGCTGAGATCTATATTTCAACACTTTCCTACTAAATTCCAACTTTGTTTCACAGAAATAAAAGATTAACAATAAAAGTACCAGATAACCCACAGCAATTTTTTTCTAAGAGGAAGTAAAGTCATTGCTCTGGTTTCATTTCTGTGCCGACCGTTTGTTCTCACTTGGTTAAGAAACCACCTGTATTCTAACAGTTTGAGAATAAATCATACTTAGCACAGAAATTCAGAGCAATACTAGTTTATCATAAAATGAAGTGTATAATTTTATCTGCAGCAATGGGAATGGAATTTGAGGTCAGTAAGTGAAATAAGCCCGGCATGGGTCAGTAAGCACTGTAAAATTTCACTCAAACATGTAATGTAAAAACTAAAACCACCATAGAAGTGAAATAGAGAGGGAAAGAGACACTGAGCATTTGGCCAGTGGCTCCAGATATTATGCTCTACTTGTATAATGATATGTGCATATAAAATTCTATTTATATAAGCTACTATAAAAATTAGCTTAAAAGTAAAATATTGCTGTATGTGTTGGTGAAAAGTACTACAACTTTTGTAGATATTCAGGGCATTTTGTGTTTGGAAAATGTTTTTTTCACTGTTTCAAGTGGCAGTTTTGATGTCGGTGTTTTGTTAGAATTTTCTTTTATGCTCCTTCGTGTTTAATACTTTGGCATACACTAATAAACTCCCACCCTGGCTGTTGATGAAAGAATACAAACTTCAAGCTAAAATTCATGATGGTGCAATTCGAAGCTGATGAAGTCAATGCAAATGTCACATATGGGATGTTTCAGGGAGAGAGAGGGGACTGGGATAGTGAGAGAGTGTTCTCCCATGAAAGACGTGCTTGTTCAGACTGGCAAAATGAACTGCTTGTTGCTGTACTCAGCTGGCTAAAGTCCACACACTTCAGACCTTGCACGTTCTTAGCATCCCGGGGTTGGAATTGCAAATACTGCATTTTTAGCAGTTATGAATGTTATGCGGCATTGTTCAATGTTATACAAATACAAGGATGTTGTTTATTTTTCAATTCTGTGTTAAAAGTGCAAAAATTATGTCAAGTTCCATATGCAAGAGAATATGCGGCGATATTGTAAGTATTGGCATGGCGTCAATGTTTTTTATGCTAAGTATCTACTTGAGAAATGCAGGGTTGTCCTGTAAGTGTGAAATTTTAGTTTGTTTTTCCTATAATATCTTTCAAAAATACAATGTAAAAATACTTTAAATTTGGCGAAGTGTTTATACATGTTTATTTCATATATATACATATATATGTTATATATGCGCCCTTAAAACATGATTTTATTGTTTATATGGCTCTCAAGCAGAGCAAATGTGACTTTGTACATCTTTAATTAAGCTTCAGAACAGGCTGAATCTGGCTATGATTTAATTAAAAATTAAATGGGCTTATACGTTTTCTTACAAAAATGCAAAGTGGTTACAGCATGCATTTTCTACATTTTTTTAAATTTTTCTTCTTTTATTGAAAAAAAAGATTGTTTTCTCACATTATGTATTCTGAATCTGGTTTCTCCTTTCTCTACATCTCCTATTTCCTCCTCAAAGCGCCTCCAATCACGTTCTACTCCCTTTTGTCTCTCATTAGGCAAACAAACAAACAAACAAACAAACAAATGGGTTTCTAACGGATAATAATACACAGCACAATGGAATTGGGCAAAATAAACAAATAAAAGAAAAAGAGTACAAGAAAATGCACAAGATCCAGGGACCACTTGCCTACACATTCAGAAATCTTGTAAAAATTCTAATTTGGGAGATATAATATATATGTAGAGAATCTGGTGCAGACACATACTGGCCCTGTGCATGTTCCTTCAGTCACTGTGAGTTCTTATGAGCTTTGTTCATGTAATTTTAAAGGGCCCTGTTTTCCTGGTGTCTTTCATCCCCTTAAACTCTTAAACTCACTCTCGCTCCTGCAGAATTCTGTGATTACTGAAGGGAGGGATTAGATGGAGACTCCCATTTAAGTTTGAGTGTTCAAAGGTCATTCATGCACTGCATAACATTTAGGTGTGGGTCTCTCTGTTTGTTTCCATCACACTGTAGCCAGAAGTGTCTCTGATGATGGCTGAATAAGACACTGATCTATGGGTACAGCCAAATGTCACTGGGGTCATTTTATTGTTACATTTTTCCTTGTTTGGTTCGGTTTGGTTTTCTTTAGAACAGCAATATTCAGCTTTACCCAAATGCCTTGGCTTTCTAGTCTCTAATTCTTGATCTTATAAGGAGTGTCAGGTACGGGTTTCATCTTGTGGAATGAACCTTAAGTTAGTTCAAACACTAGTTGGATACTCCCACAAGTTTTGTTACATACAAATATTTAAGTGCTGTGATATTAAAGTCACTATAAATTTAGGAAGCTTTGACGGTTGAAAATTGCTTCTGGACAGTTATGCGGATAAGAAATTTACAAAAATTACGCTCTGGAAATCATTAGGCTAAAAGTGGCAGGAAGGTTCCTTAGCTTGTGTAAAAATGCAAAGAAAAGATAAGCTTCCCTTATTTTCAGGAGCATGATTTCATTTTCTTGTCAATCTATTTATTAGACAATGTGAAACAAATAATATATATTCAGAAATTTTATTTACACCTGCATACACTCAAAGAAAATTTTTATGAAACTTCAGGTTTAAGGCCAATATTCTAATCTTATGTCTAATTCATTGTTCCCTATTTCAGGCTTAATTGATAGTACCGGTGCCTGTACTGTGTTTGATGGTCTTTATCTTTGTTTCTTATTTTCCACCCTTCTTTATCTCTTCATTTGGTTAGGAGAAGAATGCAAACTTAGGAAAAGCAAAGTATTTCCCTTGACTAACTTTTACTTTTGTTGTCCTTTGTACCATAAGTGTAAAGGCATGGCATGTCTGCTGATGTAAGGAAAACTGCAAAAGGAAAAAAAAAAAAAACAAAAAAACTTCAAAAAGAAAAATAAAGTGTGAAAAATTGAACACGTCTCAAAAATATTAATTAATGCTAATATGTGGTAATTTGTTAAAGAAATGCAATGAAAGCCACTTCTAGCAATTATGGAAAATGGCAATTATCTTGTTTGTTATCACAAATTTATCTACTTTAGTAGAACTAAATTAGATATTCTAATTACTAACAATCAAGAAAACCTAAGGCTTTGAGGATTTGATATAGTAAGATGGAGACATGGCCAGTCTTCCAAATGAACAAAAAAAATCATGAAACAATTTCACTTTGTAAAAAATACTGAAAATTCTCTGAAAGCCAAAAGAATGCAAAAACAGGTATTTAAATGCTGCTCAAAATATATGAAGTAACTCTTTTGATGGCAGAGTATCAAAGTTCTTCAAAGATAAAGTACAAAGAAACAAAATTGATTTATCTGTATATGAGAAATAAAGAAGATCATAACACCCTCAGAATCTCTAGCAAGTTTCTGCATGTAGAGCTTATATATATAATATAATTCAGTGTACTATGCATCCTTGTGAACAGAATCCTTCAAGAAGGCATCATGAAGATTTGTCACTAGAAAAATTTTGGTATTTATTAGAACTACAACTAAAGCACCCACTTTTTGTAGAACAAAAATGGTAATTCATAACCATAGGCTATAAACAATTTTTCTCTTGGAAGAATAGAATAGTAATTATAGGCTATTATCTAGGATACAAGCAACATATGAATGCTTATTATCCATTTTATACTGATTATACATATATATCATGTATACATATAATATGTGTTAAATAGATAATATAAATATATTATGTACATATGTGTATTGTAATCAGTGTAAAGTGGATAAGAAGCATTCTTTTTTTTTGTTGAGTTACTGTTTTGACAAGTGGCATCATGTTTCATCTACTTGAGATTCTCATAAGAACAGGACTACTGACCACTCATGAAGGAATGGGGCAAAATCATGAGGTCATAAGACTGAGGGTACTGGTGAATCTAATGTGATTGAAGAGTATTAGGAGAGCTTCATGGCATCTTCATAAGACACTTTCCCTCTTTGAGAGTATAGAAAAATAAGCAGCTGACTATTGTAACTCTCCAACAATACAGTGGCCCAGAATTCAAGTAAATGAACAATACCTCCCAATAGCAAAAGTAGAATTGGGTAAGCCAAGGTCCTATAAGTAACTTTATTGGTTCCCCAAACTAGAGTGGAATGGAATCTTTCTTGGTGAGATGGTGCTTCTATTATTCCTGGGTAAAAAATGGTTATATATGTCTTCTAGGAAAATTCATACAACACAATTCTCCTCTTAAAATAATTCTTCTCTTGTAAAGATTGTTTATTTTCTCTTGAGCAACATCTTCCCAATAAGCTACTGCACTATCTTCTGGAAATAAAAAAAAAATACTATTTTATTCTATTTTTTTAAATTTAACATTTTTCAATGTTAGGTATGATCATCAATTTTACCCTTTGGAAAGAATTTTAAGAATTTATTCTTCCACAATAATTTCTATTTTACGGTGTTGAGATTCCTGACAAAATTATCATAAGAACTTCACGCATAAGACTTGCATGGCCAGCCAGAGCAATACAGAGAAACTCTGTCTC